>NC_137498.1:2352500-2485000 GCF_041902795.1 Electrophorus electricus
TAGTGTCTGTGTTTGTGGCCTGTTTACTTCCATACTTTATTTGTGCTACAGTAAGTAATGCTATTGAATCACAGTCATTTCCTAATTTTGTGATCCTTTTATATCTCAATTCTACTATTAATCCATTGAGTTATGCTTTGTTTTACCCATGGTTTAGAAGGTGTATTAAAATAATTTTTACTCTTCAGATGCTCAGACCTGAATCTGCATTGATAAATGTGCATTAATGAATTAAATGGCATTAAGGGTCTTTAGAAGCACTTGCAGAACCTGTTTTCAGCAGATCAGGAGTGACTTTCCCAAAAGTGTCATCACACTTAAGTTTTAATATTATTCATTAAAACATGAGCACTTATGAATGCCTTTTATACATAATGCATAAACTGTATAGATAACTGTATATTTATACATAAATTTTAATTTAGCAAGCCAGCCAACCCAGTTGTTAATCATTAAACTGAGGAAGAATCCATGAGACTATCATGTGATATGTGATGGTGCAGAAAGTTTAAGATTCAGCTGAAAATAACAAGTTCATCAAGATCAAAATGTTTAAAAAGTCTCATCACTCCTTGTATTCAATAAGTGTAGTCAATAATATAATATCATAACATAGGTTTATCCTCTATGAACAGTTTTAGGAATGTTTGCGCTGCAGGTACTGATAGTGTTCTAACAAAGTCAAGCTTAAGTTTATTTATTTAGTTGTAGAAATGTGTGGGTCCAAATCCCTAATCAGCAAGCCAAGGGCAACAGAGGCAAAAAGAAAAGTCGAGAGGCAGGGATAAGGAAGAAACCTTGGGAGGACCAAGATTTAAGAGGGAACCCATCCTCCATTTGGTGGCCCAGTTAGTAACCAGTCCATTCTTTATTACATTATATTTAGTCTGAGTAGCCAATTCAGTGTACATGTGGAGCCTCCGTTACTCTAGTGGGTCTAGGGTGGGTGAGCTGTTTACTCCAGTGGGTGTAGGGTGGGTAGGCTGTTTCTGAGATGGTGGCATGGATGTGTCAGCTGGCAGAATATTTTCGACGTTTTGTTACCGATGCGCATGATTAGTCCACTGTTGGCATTATCTATTGCAGTAGCATGCAAATATAACACAAAGATAGAGGTTAGATACATTTCACACATAAGTCAAGTTTATGTCTAGTAAACATACTACAGACCAGGTTAGCTTCACAGCATATGTTGCTATAGAAACTAACCTACACTAACTCTGACTTTGGTTTTTAGAACAGAAAACCAAAGGTTTACACAAAGGCAGAGATAACAAACGCAGGGATTCGTTTCTAATCCCACTTTCTGGAATATGTCCCAAATCCCAAAATGTGAGTACATATTTACAGGTAAAGTTTAGGGGCAGAACTGGAAGTATATGAGTAGTGTACCATTCTCGGCAGAGCGGTGACACTGACATAGTAGTGGCATGTTAGTAACTTGTGTGCTGGTACCAGGCACAGCGGTGTTTCTGGAGGTTTACATGTCAGTGTTATCTTTGGGCCAAGTGGTCTGCTATCAAACAATATCCTACCTACTGGGGTCCTACGGTAAGACAGCGACTGTTGGATGAAAAGGACAATGCTAGCTAGCAAAGCTTATGGAGAGCAACAGATGGCCTCACAGGCTCTAACTAGACAGCTACAAGGTCTTTCAAATAAATGTATTTTCTAACAAAGCAGCATGTGACAGCATTTATATATAATGCTGGTAGGTCTTGGTCAGTTTTGCCCTCACTGGTGTTCTTCCAGGTCTGGGTCAGTATTGCCCTCACTGGTGAGTTGGTAGGGCTGGGTCCATATTGTCTTCACTGGTGAGCTGGTAGGTCTGGGTCAGTATTGTCCTCACTGGTAGGTCTGGGTCAGTTTTGCCCTCACTGGTGTCCTTCCAGGTCTGGGTCAGTATTGCCCTCACTGCTGAGCTGGTAGGTCTGGATCAGTTTTGCCCTCACTGGTGTCCTTCCAGGTCTGGGTCAGTATTGCCCTCACTGCTGAGCTGGTAGGTCTGGGTCAGTATTGCCCTCACTGGTGTTCTTCCAGGTCTGGGTCAGTATTGCCCTCACTGGTGAGTTGGTAGGTCTGGGTCCATATTGTATTCACTGGTGAGCTGGTAGGTCTGGGTCAGTATTGTCCTCACTGGTGAACTGGTAGGTCTGCGTCAGTATTGCCCTCCCTGGTGAGCTGGTAGGTCTGGTTTAGTATTGCCCTCACTGGTGAGTTGGTAGGTCTGGGTCCATATTGTATTCACTGGTGAGCTGGTAGGTCTGGGTCAGTATTGTCCTCACTGATGAGCTGGTAGGTCTGGGTCAGGATTACCTTGACTGGTGAACTGGTAGGTCTGGGTCAGTATTGCCCTCACTGGTGAGCTGGTAGGTCTGGGTCAGTATTGCCCTCACTGGTGTTCTTCCAGGTCTGTGTTAGTATTTCCCTCACTGGTGAGCTGGTAGGTCTGGGTCAGTATTGCCCTCACTGGTGTTCTTCCAGGTCTGGGTCAGTAGTGATTAACATGCGTTACCTACTTTTGCAGAATCTTTTGCACTTTCTTTCCTCCATTCACCTCTGTGAAAACTTCTAATCTTGTTTTGATTATAATGTTTTCTTCATCGGCACCAAATAATATTACCAAACCTGTTTCTGACTGATGGTCACTGATGAGGTTTATTCATTTTAAGCTATGTATGATTTATTTCATTGGGCATGTAATACCAGAAAGGTCCAGGTGAGGGTGCTGTTGTCATGAGCGATGGGTCATCAGTGAGCTGTGTGATCATCTCTTAGTAAAAAGTGCTTTTCATTGGAGATTTTGTGACATTCAGAAACCATATCATAAAAACATTCAGAAGCAGCATTTAGCAGCAGATTACATATGTGATTTTGGGTCCTATGAATCAAATCTTTTTAAACTTTATTATCATAAACTGTAAATCTACAAAGTAGGTGGGCAAAATAAATGAAACATCACAAAAAAATATTTTGAAGTCACAAAATCTTAAATGCAGAGGCAGTTATTTAGGTGGGTCACTGTAGAGAGCTAGCAGTATTTATGAGTTTTAAAACAAGTTTAACCAGCAGTCTATTCATATATGTGTTTACACAGCAACACAAGGCATAACAGTTATTTCAGGTCTGCTTAGTTGCAACTGGTACCAGTTTACAGAGAAAACCCTATTTATCCCTTATACTCCAAGATAATAAAGCTATAAATAAATTCGTAAACAGTCTCAAGAGATGTTCTCATGACACCAGAAGAGGTCAAACATATACCATGTCCTCCACCCTCCAGATGCAAACATCACCAACATTGGGAGGATGTGGGAAGGCCAGCGTTACACTGCTGACTGCAGATGGGGCTCTCTACACAGTCAGGACAGGGACAATTCATAAACACCGTTCACGGTGCAGCCGTGCTGGAACTGCATACTGCATTAGAAGTAGCTACATTTGACAAATTCACCTCCAGTAACCATAAAGTTAGTTAATAATTAGCATCAAAAGGTTAACTAGCATCACGGTTATGTCACAGGCACAAAGAAAGCCACTGGTGTTTTCAGGTGTCAAAGTAGTATGAAATCACATACCTGAACGTTGGTAGCATGTGGGAACTTTGGGTTTCTGAAGGAAGGCCCTGGTGTTAAAGGGAGATAGTGAGGGCTTGAAACAAGCTTCCAAAGATGATCAGCATTATTTTTAAACATGTCACAAATTCGTTTTGGTTTACGCCATATAAATGTAATCTATTACATTTACTTTGGTGTTAGCGTTGTCTGTAAGAGTACATGTGGAAGGGCCAGTAATGATGTTTAGGAAGTTACTAGTAGTAGTGTTTCATTACTCTTAACAAGCCCTGACTAACTTCCCCACAGCATTTAAAGACACTGAATCTGTCATACAAGGAGGCCCTTGTAGTAAAACAAAAGGAAGGGTATTCTCATTATTTTGAATTTGTTTCTCACAAAGACAAAATCATTACTTTGAAGCAACTTCCTACTGCTGCAAAGAGTTTTATTGCACTATATATATTTCTCTTCCATACGTAGAGGCAGGCCTTCACCGTGCTCAGGAGCAAAGACATGTTCTGTGGCAGTTTATTTACAGGACGATCCTTACCTTAAATGTCCTGGGACGGCACCCTTCAGACCTGTGTCCCTAACATCATTCTGCAGCATGCAGTGTTTGGATCAGCAGGGGTTTACCAGGCCCTGTGCTGAGCTGCTTTCTTGCTCTGGATGCCATTTTCCACAATCTCAGCCCACCACACCTGCTCTGTCACTCCCTCAGCTGCTAAAGAGCAGAAGTAAAGGGCAAATCGACAGTGGTAACACAGACCGATAGGCAGAGGCCAGTGGAACCAGTCATGTATCCATCCAATGGTATTCTGATAGGTGGCCATCCAAGATAGAGGAGCCCATCACAGTGGTGGAACAGTGTTTTAGCCTGCAGCTGCTCTCAAGCAAAACCATCTACTCTTTAAATGTTTAGAAATGATTGCAGAGAGCACCTTGGAGTGAAGATGGATTTCCTCAGCAGCACATTAAAACCCAGGAAGTGCTGGCCCAATAGCCCAGAAGTGCTGGCCCAAGAGCCGGGACACAGGAAGGTGCATTAAGCACTACAAGCATAAGGGGCCGGCCACCATGTGTCTCCAGGGGGAGTGTCACAGTCTTTTTTTTTTACCACGAAGGAGGTGAAGGTGCTGATCGTGACCCTCCACAACCTCTTTCACCAGCAGGAAGGAGGCGACGTCGGCCTCTGAGGAAGCATAAAGGTAAACATAAACACACAACACAGTCCCTTAAAAAAAAAAAAACCGCATGATACCTCAAAATGGATCTCTTCAATGTTGTATTAACCCTGCTTCTTTTACTTTTCCTTTACTGTGATGACGAGCGAGGCTATGCTAAGCAAGTAATGCACTGAGGAGGACAGCTTCCCTACTCGAACCACAATGGTTTTTACTCTCTGAATTGTCCTTTGTCTTTTGAGACAATTACATCACATGTATCAGGTGGGTGTGAGCAGGTTCTACTTCATATAAAGGTCAGAGCCTTATGCTCAGTCCCATAGTTCCTTCCTGTGAAGCTCAACTGTTACAATTGAAATTGCTGCATATCAGGAATCTGGCTCATTTATTTGAGGACATTTTAATGTTGGATTCAAGAATCTGATGGAGGTTAACCAAAGCGATCGCTGCCTGCAGTTTTCCTGTCCACAGAGATCTGTGTCTCCTTTCTATGTGTTGCTTTATTTGTGTGTAGCAGCTGTAGTTCTGCTAACAGTATGCGGGAATCTACTCATCATCATCTCTGTGTGTCACTTCAAGCAGCTCCACACACCAACTAACATGCTCATCCTCTCTCTGGCTGTGTCCGACTTTCTGGTTGGACTGTTTGTAATGCCGTTCCATTTAAGTCGGATGATTGAATCCTGCTGGATTTTTGGAATATCTGTCTGTCTGTTTTATTATTTGATCTCCTTTTTTGTCACAAGCATATCAATATATAATGTTGCTCTTATAGCTGTTGATCGCTATTTTGCCATCTCTAACCCTTTTCTCTACATAGAAAAAGTATCTGTAAGTAAAATGTGCATTGTGATTTTGTCTATGTGGATTTTCTTAATGTCTTATAACTCTACACTGCTTTACTTTAATGGAACTTCGACTGGTCTCATAATGTGTCCTGAGCAGTGCCTCTTTGTCTTACATGAGGTTTGCTCTCTGATTGATCTTGTACTTGTTTTTGTTGTTCCCTGTTCTGCTATAATCTTATTTTATGCTTTGGTTTTTGTCATTGCCAGGAAACACGCCACTGCTATTAGAGAGATTAATGTTCAGAGTAAAGGCTCGAAGAGCATGGCAGACTCAATGAAAACTGAGAGAAAAGCAGCAAAAGTTCTCAGCATTTTAGTGGCTGTGTTTCTGGCCTGTTTATTTCCATACTTTGTTTGTGCTACAGTAAGTAATGCTATTGAATCACAGTCATTTCCTAATTTTGTGATCCTTTTATATCTTAATTCTACTATTAATCCAATGATTTATGCTTTGTTTTACCCATGGTTTAGAAAGTGTATTAAAATTATTTTTACTCTTCAAATATTCAAAACAGGTTCTGCATTGATCAATGTCCACCAATAAATTAAATGGCATTAAGTGTCTTTAGAAGAACTTGCAGAACCTCTTTTGAGTAGCTCAGGACTGTAATGCATGCTGTTGCCATTGACTTTAGTGAGTTTTCCAGTCTCACCATAGCTGCCCTGTATATAGGCTAATGTATAATTTTCTGATGGTTTACAAAGTTACTTAGCGTTTTATCAGTGGACCTTCACAGTACAACAGCAGGTAAAATACATCAAACTGGAACTATACCCCCCCCCCCCCCCCCAATAAGATAAAAATATTGGATATTTTAATGATATATTGACCACCAAATTGGAAATTTCCCCAGTTTTCATTTCAGAAATCTGTTCACCTTAGTGTAGAGCTAATGATTAAAATCTTAAAAGGGCTACTATGGATTATTAATGTAAAGTAGTCATGTGCATATTACTTTTACACACACACAAAAAAAAAATAATAATAATAATAATTTCTAAAGTTAACAGAATTTTTAGTATACGTAACCATCTCAGTATTTAAATGTCCACCTCACAAATGAGGCACAAATGTCAGCAGTTTTGTTTGACTTATTTTGATCATGACATGACCTTTTTTTGGCAACTTAAGTGAGTCATCCTATAATCCATGAACTCATGGTGATGATTCATCTCTGACCATGACAACATCTCCAAGGACCAGATTTTTCTAAAACTGGAACAGAATGGGCAAGACACAGAGCAGGAACAGGACCCAGACGAGACACAAGAACAGACAGGCCAGAAATGGGAGGTGAATACAGGACACGACAAGGAGCAGGCGAGACCGAAGACACAGAAACTGGGGGAAACAGATGCAGATAGAACAGCACAAGAACCAGGAACATCCGTGGGAACAGACAAGGAACCAGAGCAAGAGGAGTAGACAACAGAACAAGAAACAGGAACAGAACCCACAACAGAAACAGACCGAGGACAGCAAAAGGTCTGGGCGGGAGGACGAGGAGACACAACAAATGACAAACAATGAGGGACGAGTGGAGGCTGGAGGCACAAAAGGATGAGGAAATGCAACACAGACCAGGCCAGGGACAGAAACAAAAAACACACAGGCACTGGAACAGAATCATGGATGGGCACAGGGAACTAGAACTAGGAACTAGAACGGGCACAGAGACAGGCACAGAGACAGACAACAGGGGCAAAAACAAAACCAGGCACAGGAGAAGGCAAAAAGAACAGAAGCAAGCAAGCAACAAAGGAGGCACAGGAGGTCCACGGTGAACAGGAGACACAGGCTAGGTGGGACGGGCAGGAACCACGGGCTGGAGGCCCCAGGAGACAAAGGCCGGGGCAGGACAGGCGGGAATCCAGGGGTGGAGGCAGCAGGAGACACAGGCCAGGGCAGGGCAGGCAGGGAACATGAAGTCTGGAGGCAGGTCTGTGGACACAGGGGAGACCAGCAATGAATACAGGGTGTCCAGAAGTGTGGTAGAAGCATTTCAGTGGTGGATCCTTGAGGTCCAGGGGCACGGCTGTGGTATTTAGCAGGAGGTTCAGGGTCCTTGTTAGTCTGCTCATTCTGTAACAGTGAGCAGTAAGGAGACGGATGCATATGTGGAGAAGAGCGAGATTTATTAGGGGCAAATCCAGACTCAGGGTACCTGTAACAGGCCTGGGTCAATTTACCAATATGGAGTTTGAGAAGACAAACTAAACAAAAGCATGCCAAGATGAATAGGGGATGCAGGCTATAACAAAGAAGCTGGGAAATGCAAACAACTAGAAATAACAAACAAGGTTTGAAACAGTTCACATTCTCCTATTCCATAGTTATTCCATAGTTACGTTCTGCCGGTGATAAATTATGGGAGAAATAAGACACTGGGTGTAATTTGGACTTATCGTATCAGTGTGAAAGTAAAGCTCCTGCCCTGATGTTAGAAGCATCAACTTCCACAAAAAATGGAAAGGAAGCATCAGGATGTGAAAGTATGGGAGCCATGGTTAAAACTGCAGTTTCCTGAATGCTTGATCAGCTTCCTGATTCCAGAGTAGCCTGGTCAGTGCACCTTTCAGGAGGGCTGTGAGACGAGTCGCAATGCTGCTAAAATTCCATATGAAGCGTCAGTAAAAGTTTGCAAATCCCAGGAAGCCCTGGAATTTAACGGTAACAGGAATGGGCCACTGGACGATGACTTCACTCTTCTCATCATCCATAGTGATTCCACCGAGGCTGATCACGTATCCTAGAAAAGTAGTTTCTCTCCCTTTACATATAACCCATTATCCAGAAGAGTCTTCAATACCACTCGTACATGTTGCACGTGGATTTCAATGTCGGGGGAATAGATGAGGATGTCTTCAATATAAGCAATAACGAATTTTCCAGTGTATTCACTAAGGATATCATTGATGAAGGCCTGAAAGACAGATGGCATCACACTGAGACCGTATGGCATGACTTTGTACTCATAGTGACCTCTGGTGGTAATAAAGGTGGTTTTCCATTCATCACCTTTCTTTATCTTTATCAAATTATAAGCCCTACAGAGGTCTAATTTAGTGAAGATCTTAGCTTCCCATACTTGTTCTAGAGCAATGGGAATAAGAGGTAGCAGGTATGCATACTTCTTGGATATTTGAGATTTTGGTAATCAATACAGGGGCGAAGATGTCTGTGGATGGCTGAATAAAGCCTTGGATCAGTGTGTGTGATATATATATATATATACACACACACACACTTCCATGTTCCTCTCTTCTTGGGAGAGAGGATAAATACAAGCGTTAGGGAATACGGCTCCCTCCGGGAGCTCAATGGAACAGTCATAAGGATGATGGGGAGATAACTGGCTAGCTTTCCTCTTACTAAAGACCATAGAGAGATCTTGGTATTCAAGAGGGAGGGAAAAGGCTTGGTTGTCAGCAGGAATCTCTATAGTGGTGGAACATAACTGAACAACAGGTAATGTCAAACAATTCCTAAGACATTGAGATGACCACTGAGTGATTTCCTTTTGGGGCCATGATATGCTTGGGTTATGTTGTTCTAACCAAGGTAGACCTAAAATGTCTGGAAATGAGGCTTCCATGACAAGAAATGAGATGAATTCTGAATGGGGTGCACTTGTGGTGAGTTTTACAGGTGTAGTGCAGCATGATATGGAACCAGCTCCTACTGGTGATCCATCCAGAGCAGCCAAGCGAAGAATCTTGTGTATGGTTCTACTGGGATGTCCAATTCCTGTACAAGACGGGCATGTATGAAGTTTCCCTTGGCTCCTGAATCAACTAATTCTGTAAACATAGAGGATGGTGTATGAGGCCCAAGATAGACAGTTAACAAAAACGACTTAGTGATCATCCTTCTCGGGGGCAGGAGCAGTACCTCATTTTGTGATGTGGGTTGCATGCTTCTTCTGTGGCTTAGAGATGAGGCTTGATTGGGTCCAAGACGACAGTCCCAGAGAACATATCCTGAGGATTCGCAGTAAAGACAGTGACCCTCCTGGAATCGGCGCCTCCTCTCCTCTTCGGTTAAGCATGAGGAATTGCATTGCATAGGTTCCACTGTATGCTCTCGCCTAAGCTCTGGATATAACTGGATGAGGGACAGGTAAAGCGAGAATTATTAGCTCTACATGGTTTTCGTTCTTGAATAAAATTATCCAGACAGATAGAGCTATAAGCTTATTCAAATCTAACTTATCAGCTCGGCAAGCAAGTTCATGTAAGACCTTATTCCATCCACTACCTGCAGCGACAGTACGGAACTCTCGCACATAATCAGCCACAGAACAATTGCCTTGACGCAACTTGGTTAGCATCTCCCCGCAGGCTCTTCCTATATGAGGGTGATCAAACACTGCCTTGGATTGAGTGATAAAATCATAAGATGATTTCATACATTATCCCAGATGGCAGTTACCCAATCTACAGCTTTGTCAGATAGACGAGAGGTAATGAATGAAATCTTAGCTTGATTGGAACAGGGTGGAAGGCTATTGCAGTATAAAGAACATTGTAACAGGAAACCACAACACTTGTCTGGGGAGCTATCATATTTTTCGAGTTTACTCACGGGGAAGGTCAGTTGAATACTGATCGCAGTGGTACTAGGTGCCGGCGTGGGAATGAACTGAGAAGGAGTAGTCATCATTTGCAGCCGGGAGGTGAGTTCTCTGAGACATTGTCCTAGTTCCGACATTGGTGTTTGTTGGTCCGCTTGTTTGGCGATTGTATTCATTGACCGTATGAAACCCTCAAGCACCTGTTGGTGTTGGTTGATTAGCTGACCCTGGTTGGTCAAAGCTTCCTCCAAGGAATCCAAATCTGCCATCTGTATGGAGGCAAAGTATTCTGTAACAGGCCAGGCAAAAATCAGACGCTTGCAGATAAAAGACAGGGCTTATATTGTAGTTCCACATAGTGGAAAAAGGTCTAAACAAAGTGGGCAAGGTTGGGAGTAGCTTGAACAGTGGGAAAACAGTCCATATCAAAACCGGAAAGACAATCAAAAAATCTAGGCAGAAGAATCCAAAAGGGGCAGGCAAAAATCAGAAACGAGAAACAGTAAATCCAAGGTACAATACACAGTAGTAGAATCAGAGAAATTAATGCTCTGTAGGCAATACTTTGCACATGATGAACTTTCAGATAAGTTTATATACATGTTTCTAAATGACACACAGGTGAATTCAATATTCGGGTGATGATGATCTGATATGACTTTCTTGACTGGTTGAGTCCTGGGTTGGGTGATGAACAGCCTGCTGGGTATTGTAGTGTGCTAAGGAATTGGGCGATATGACACCTATAGTTCAAGTTCAAGTTCAAGTTTGGTTTATTCATCACATACATAGTCATACACAGTATAACTCGCAGTGAAATGGTGGAGAGTGCTCTGTCCAAACTGAGGAAAAGAAAACAGGGGTGCATAGAGAAATATAGATATTCTATATATGTGAAATATATATATGCAAAGAGAAATATATATATATTCTATGTATGTACAAAATATATTAACAATGTATGTACAATATATGTATATTATGATTATATACACAATGTACAATGTATATGGTTGTGTATATATGTACACAATCTACAGAATGTACAGATCCATTTCGTATAATAACATATCTACAGTTGTTGTGTTACAAGGTAATTGAATATAAATATATATATACAGATATACAGTTATGTTACATGGTGGTGGTGGTCCCCACAGTTTATCAGTTTCCCTGATTCAGGGCCCGAATGGCCTGTGGGAAGAAGCTCCTCTTCAGTCTCTCTGTCTTGGTCTTCAGGGAGCGAAAGCCCCTCCCTGACCTCAACAGAGAGAAGAGTCTATTGTTGGGATGGGTGGGGTCCTTCACAATCCTCCTGGCCTTGGTCTGGCACCGCTTGTAGTAGATGGTCTGCAGGTCAGGAAGTTCCGTGTGAGTGATGCGCTCTGCTGAACACACTACCCTTTGGAGTGCTTGTCTGTCCTGCTTGGTGCTATGACCATTTATTTACCATTTAGTGAATCAAACCTAAAAATTATGTAGGAAGAAAATAATATTCACATTATCAGACAGCACCTTTCCATGGTGATGAAGTAGGCCTTGTTACAGTGGTGATAATCACAATTTTCAGAAAATCTGGAAAGGGTGGAGCACATCTTAAAACCTTTGGGTTAGCTCAATGTAAGTTAGCACGGTGTCTCCAAAAATGTGTCTACTTCAACTATGTTGATAGCAATAAAGCCTTTTAAACCCTTCAGACTTAGTGACCCACATGATTCACATGTTAGTAAACCCCAAACGACACTTTTAATTTAAAAAAATGCACATATATGAGTAAACACAGAAATTAGCCAACATAACAATCAGTAATAAATGGTCAATACAATTAATACAAACATGAACCAGTATGTATAACTATGTCCAGTTTAGCAAGTGGATGTTCACAAATGTCTGTTACAAATCGCCCAATCATTGGTGCGCATTTGTATACAGTTATGTTACATGGTGGTGGTGGTCCCCACAGTTTATCAGTTTCCCTGATTCAGGGCCCGAATAGCCTGTGGGAAGAAGCTCCTCTTCAGTCTCTCTGTCTTGGTCTTCAGGGAGCGAAAGCGCCTCCCTGACCTCAACAGAGAGAAGAGTCTGTTGTTGGGATGGATGTTCACAAATGTCTGTTACAAATCGCTCAATCATTGGTGTGCATTTGTAGAATGCCGGATGAAGTGTTTGAGACACACGGAGCTCGTTGGTCCGATTCTCATGAGTCCCTGACACATATAGAGATGAGACCGCAGTTTTCACAAGGAGCAGCTACCCGGGTCTCCTCTCAGTTTCTCACACAACAAAAGTGCAATGATTTTTGTTAAGACTTTGATCCTCCTTGTCTATCCACATGAGCAGTAGCATGGAGAATTCAGTCCTCTTCACTGAGAAGCAGCCAGTTCAGTGGTATAGCCTGGAGCTGTAGTTCTTCAACCGAATATGGCTAACTCTCGTCACAGAACTGAAACAAACAGACAATGCCTACAGCAGAGAGAATATACTTTTACACTAACAAGCCTATCGGGCTACGGCCCCGAAGCCGACACCAAATTGCAAAGCCGGAGGACCAAGCAACCCGACACGGGCCAGCGTGAGCAGGACAGAGGGGGAGAAGGACAGGGACCAGGATGACAACAGACACAGGAATGGACACAGTGACAGGCACAGGCACAGACTCAAAGGGGGACAGAGCAACTGGGACGGACACAGTGATGGAGACGGACACAGTGATGGGGACGGACACAGTGATGGGGACGGACACAGTGATGGGGACGGACACAGTGATGGAAACGGACACAGTGATGGAGACGGACACAGTGATGGGGACGGACACAGTGATGGAGACGGGCACAGTGATGGAGACGGACACAGTGATGGGGACAGACATAGTGACAGGAACGGGTACAAAATTACATAAAGGACAGGTAAAGAGTCCCGGCAAGCCGGCAGGAGCCCCAATCTGTCCCCCAGTCGTTGGCAGGGCTTGAGTCCTACCCGACTGTGGGAGCTCGCCCCTCGCCGATTTGGGGGGCAGTGACTTCCGCGCACCCATTTCAGGAGGCACACCAGTTACTTTGCCATTCTCTGGGGTGGGCACTGGTGTCGCCTCACCTTTTCCTCTATGAGGCTTAGGTACACGTACACGAGTTGCAGGGTTGTATACCCTGGTACAGGGAGTCTCCTCCTCCTGGGTGCAGCCTTGGGCAGTGTCGTACGTGCAGGACGCTCATCGATCCTGGAGATAACAGAATGAATGTCACTGTCCACGAGAGAATCCCCATGGAGGGCCTCCTCCACTTCCATCGGTGGATCCTCCCCATAATCAGGCCCCAAGTCCAATCGCAGACTGACATCGCTGTACTCCCCTCTCTCTCCATACTCAGCATAGCTCTCAGAATAGTCCAAGTAGGGGTCATAGGACCCAGCAGATTCCACTTCCGAGTGCCAGTTATCATAGTCCAGCTGGTCTCTGTAGGACTCAGCAGAGGGCCATACATAGGGCCCCGCCAAAATCCTCCAGTGGGTTCTTCCCCCATTGTGGGCCCATGGAGCGAGGCCAGGATGAGTGAAGGTCTCTCCGGAGTCTGACTCAGAGGACTGGAACTCATTATACCAGTCCCGGTAGCCAGACGTGGTTCCGGATGACTCCTACGCTTCCGCACCTGGGCCACACTCACCTGGACCACACTCATCTGGACCACGCTCACCTGGACCACGCTCACCTGGACCACTCTCACCTAGACCACTCTCCCCTATTGTGGGAGTCAGGAGGGTGTCCAAGAACATGGGGAGCTTCCCTGCAAGGGCTGTAGGAGGGCGTTTACTTTCCCTTCCTCTTTTTATCTTTCCCAGGCATCCTTCATCGGTCGGTGTTTCTGTAAGGAGTGGAGGCTAAGCAGGATGCGGGGACGAGGCACTTTGAACAAACACGTTTATTCACACAGAAATAAGTACTACGTAACAATAAAGCTAATGTAACATCAAACACCAACAACAGACAACAGATCCATAAGGGTTCATATACATATGTAAATGACAGGCAATTACAAACAGGTGTGACACATGGGGGACGTGGCCACACAGATGAATACACACACACAAACACGGGGAGACACTTCGGAGGAGGGGCCTTACTGTGACAAACCTTCCCAAACATCCCAGTCTAGTCCCTCTTCCTAATCATGGATAGGTCAGCAAAAAGGTCGCTTAATCCTAGCAGCCATCTGGTTGCTCACCTTGCTGAGAGACAGGCCATGCCAGCAAGAAAACTGGCATGAAACTCGAAAAGAGTTCTGGGAAGTAGAGTATTTAACACTCAGTACAGCAATAATAAACAAATACAGAATAAACAATTTGTCTACACACACACATATATATATATATATATATATATATATATATATATATATATATATATATATATATATGGAAACAAGCCATGACCCTACCTTAGACGGTAAAAAAAACCAGCAAGATGTACTACTCAACTGGTCTGCCTAACCATAACCCTAACTAACCCTAACCATAACTAACCTTAATCCTAACCTAACCCTACTCAACTGGTCTGCCTATATGAGCTGAATCACACATGTGAAAATGCCATTATGGTGTTCTCTTACATCTATTGCACGTGATTTAACTATTATTCAGCTGAGGGACATGAGCTGAATCAGATGCTTGAAAAAATTAAAAGTGAATAATTCACTGAGGAGGACAGCCTCCCTGCTCGACCACAATTTGGTTTTTACTCTAAATTGTCTTGCCTTTTGAGACAATTATATCATATGTACCAGGTGGGTGTGAGCAGGTTCTACTTCATATAAATGTCAGAGCCTTATGTTCAATCCCACAGTTCCTTCCTGTGAAGCTCAACTGTTACAATTGAAATTGCTGCATATCAGGAATCGACTCATTTATTTGAGGGAACTTTAATGTTGGATTCAAGAATCTGATGGAGGTTAACCAAAGCGATCGCTGCCTGCAGTTTTCCTGTCCACAGAGATCTGAGTCTCCTTTCTATGGGTTGCTTTATTTGTGTGTAGCAGCTGTAGTTCTGCTAACAGTATGTGGGAATCTACTCATCATCATCTTTGTGTGTCACTTCAAGCAGCTCCAAACACCAACTAACATGTTCATCCTCCCTCTGGCTGTGTCGGACTGTCTGGTCGGAGTTTTTGTGATGCCTGTCCAATTAAGTTGGATGATTGAATCCTGCTGGATTTTTGGAACAACTGTCTGTCTCTTTTATATGTTCATATCCTTTTATGTCACAATCATATCAATATATAATTTTGCTCTTATTGCTGTTGATCGGTATATTGCCATCTCTAACCCTTTTCTATACATTGAAAAAGTATCTGTAAGTAATATTTGTGTTGTGATTTTGGCTATGTGGTTTTTATCATTGTCCTATAACTCTACACTGCTTTACTTTAATGGAACTTCGACTGGTCTCATAATGTGTCCTGAGCAGTGCCTCTTTGTCTTACATGAGGTTTGCTCTCTGATTGATCTTGTATTTGTTTTTGTTGTTCCATTTTCTGCTATAATCTTATTTTATGCTTTGGTTTTTATTATTGCCCGGAAACACGCCACTGCTATTAGAGAGATTAATGTTCAGAGTAAAGACTCGAAGAGCATTTCAGACTCAATGAAATCTGAGAGAAAAGCAGCAAAAGTTCTCAGCATTTTAGTGTCTGTGTTTGTGGCCTGTTTACTTCCATACTTTATTTGTGCTACAGTAAGTAATGCTATTGAATCACAGTCATTTCCTAATTTTGTGATCCTTTTATATCTCAATTCTACTATTAATCCATTGAGTTATGCTTTGTTTTACCCATGGTTTAGAAGGTGTATTAAAATAATTTTTACTCTTCAGATGCTCAGACCTGAATCTGCATTGATAAATGTGCATTAATGAATTAAATGGCATTAAGGGTCTTTAGAAGCACTTGCAGAACCTGTTTTCAGCAGATCAGGAGTGACTTTCCCAAAAGTGTCATCACACTTAAGTTTTAATATTATTCATTAAAACATGAGCACTTATGAATGCCTTTTATACATAATGCATAAACTGTATAGATAACTGTATATTTATACATAAATTGTAATTTAGCAAGCCAGCCAACCCAGTTGTTAATCATTAAACTGAGGAAGAATCCATGAGACTATCATGTGATATGTGATGGTGCAGAAAGTTTAAGATTCAGCTGAAAATAACAAGTTCATCAAGATCAAAATGTTTAAAAAGTCTCATCACTCCTTGTATTCAATAAGTGTAGTCAATAATATAATATCATAACATAGGTTTATCCTCTATTAACAGTTTTAGGAATGTTTGCGCTGCAGGTACTGATAGTGTTCTAACAAAGTCAAGCTTAAGTTTATTTATTTAGTTGTAGAAATGTGTGGGTCCAAATCCCTAATCAGCAAGCCAAGGGCAACAGAGGCAAAAAGAAAAGTCGAGAGGCAGGGATAAGGAAGAAACCTTGGGAGGACCAAGATTTAAGAGGGAACCCATCCTCCATTTGGTGGCCCAGTTAGTAACCAGTCCATTCTTTATTACATTATATTTAGTCTGAGTAGCCAATTCAGTGTACATGTGGAGCCTCCGTTACTCTAGTGGGTCTAGGGTGGGTGAGCTGTTTACTCCAGTGGGTGTAGGGTGGGTAGGCTGTTTCTGAGATGGTGGCATGGATGTGTCAGCTGGCAGAATATTTTCCACGTTTTGTTACCGATGCGCATGATTAGTCCACTGTTGGCATTATCTATTGCAGTAGCATGCAAATATAACACAAAGATAGAGGTTAGATACATTTCACACATAAGTCAAGTTTATGTCTAGTAAACATACTACAGACCAGGTTAGCTTCACAGCATATGTTGCTATAGAAACTAACCTACACTAACTCTGACTTTGGTTTTTAGAACAGAAAACCAAAGGTTTACACAAAGGCAGAGATAACAAACGCAGGGATTCGTTTCTAATCCCACTTTCTGGAATATGTCCCAAATCCCAAAATGTGAGTACATATTTACAGGTAAAGTTTAGGGGCAGAACTGGAAGTATATGAGTAGTGTACCATTCTCGGCAGAGCGGTGACACTGACATAGTAGTGGCATGTTAGTAACTTGTGTGCTGGTACCAGGCACAGCAGTGTTTCTGGAGGTTTACATGTCAGTGTTATCTTTGGGCCAAGTGGTCTGCTATCAAACAATATCCTACCTACTGGGGTCCTACGGTAAGACAGCGACTGTTGGATGAAAAGGACAATGCTAGCTAGCAAAGCTTATGGAGAGCAACAGATGGCCTCACAGGCTCTAACTAGACAGCTACAAGGTCTTTCAAATAAATGTATTTTCTAACAAAGCAGCATGTGACAGCATTTATATATAATGCTGGTAGGTCTTGGTCAGTTTTGCCCTCACTGGTGTTCTTCCAGGTCTGGGTCAGTATTGCCCTCACTGGTGAGTTGGTAGGGCTGGGTCCATATTGTCTTCACTGGTGAGCTGGTAGGTCTGGGTCAGTATTGTCCTCACTGGTAGGTCTGGGTCAGTTTTGCCCTCACTGGTGTCCTTCCAGGTCTGGGTCAGTATTGCCCTCACTGCTGAGCTGGTAGGTCTGGATCAGTTTTGCCCTCACTGGTGTCCTTCCAGGTCTGGGTCAGTATTGCCCTCACTGCTGAGCTGGTAGGTCTGGGTTAGTATTGCCCTCACTGGTGTTCTTCCAGGTCTGGGTCAGTATTGCCCTCACTGGTGAGTTGGTAGGTCTGGGTCCATATTGTATTCACTGGTGAGCTGGTAGGTCTGGGTCAGTATTGTCCTCACTGGTGAACTGGTAGGTCTGCGTCAGTATTGCCCTCCCTGGTGAGCTGGTAGGTCTGGTTTAGTATTGCCCTCACTGGTGAGTTGGTAGGTCTGGGTCCATATTGTATTCACTGGTGAGCTGGTAGGTCTGGGTCAGTATTGTCCTCACTGATGAGCTGGTAGGTCTGGGTCAGGATTACCTTGACTGGTGAACTGGTAGGTCTGGGTCAGTATTGCCCTCACTGGTGAGCTGGTAGGTCTGGGTCAGTATTGCCCTCACTGGTGTTCTTCCAGGTCTGTGTTAGTATTTCCCTCACTGGTGAGCTGGTAGGTCTGGGTCAGTATTGCCCTCACTGGTGTTCTTCCAGGTCTGGGTCAGTAGTGATTAACATGCGTTACCTACTTTTGCAGAATCTTTTGCACTTTCTTTCCTCCATTCACCTCTGTGAAAACTTCTAATCTTGTTTTGATTATAATGTTTTCTTCATCGGCACCAAATAATATTACCAAACCTGTTTCTGACTGATGGTCACTGATGAGGTTTATTCATTTTAAGCTATGTATGATTTATTTCATTGGGCATGTAATACCAGAAAGGTCCAGGTGAGGGTGCTGTTGTCATGAGCGATGGGTCATCAGTGAGCTGTGTGATCATCTCTTAGTAAAAAGTGCTTTTCATTGGAGATTTTGTGACATTCAGAAACCATATCATAAAAACATTCAGAAGCAGCATTTAGCAGCAGATTACATATGTGATTTTGGGTCCTATGAATCAAATCTTTTTAAACTTTATTATCATAAACTGTAAATCTACAAAGTAGGTGGGCAAAATAAATGAAACATCACAAAAAAATATTTTGAAGTCACAAAATCTTAAATGCAGAGGCAGTTATTTAGGTGGGTCACTGTAGAGAGCTAGCAGTATTTATGAGTTTTAAAACAAGTTTAACCAGCAGTCTATTCATATATGTGTTTACACAGCAACACAAGGCATAACAGTTATTTCAGGTCTGCTTAGTTGCAACTGGTACCAGTTTACAGAGAAAACCCTATTTATCCCTTATACTCCAAGATAATAAAGCTATAAATAAATTCGTAAACAGTCTCAAGAGATGTTCTCATGACACCAGAAGAGGTCAAACATATACCATGTCCTCCACCCTCCAGATGCAAACATCACCAACATTGGGAGGATGTGGGAAGGCCAGCGTTACACTGCTGACTGCAGATGGGGCTCTCTACACAGTCAGGACAGGGACAATTCATAAACACCGTTCACGGTGCAGCCGTGCTGGAACTGCATACTGCATTAGAAGTAGCTACATTTGACAAATGCACCTCCAGTAACCATAAAGTTAGTTAATAATTAGCATCAAAAGGTTAACTAGCATCACGGTTATGTCACAGGCACAAAGAAAGCCACTGGTGTTTTCAGGTGTCAAAGTAGTATGAAATCACATACCTGAACGTTGGTAGCATGTGGGAACTTTGGGTTTCTGAAGGAAGGCCCTGGTGTTAAAGGGAGATAGTGAGGGCTTGAAACAAGCTTCCAAAGATGATCAGCATTATTTTTAAACATGTCACAAATTCGTTTTGGTTTACGCCATATAAATGTAATCTATTACATTTACTTTGGTGTTAGCGTTGTCTGTAAGAGTACATGTGGAAGGGCCAGTAATGATGTTTAGGAAGTTACTAGTAGTAGTGTTTCATTACTCTTAACAAGCCCTGACTAACTTCCCCACAGCATTTAAAGACACTGAATCTGTCATACAAGGAGGCCCTTGTAGTAAAACAAAAGGAAGGGTATTCTCATTATTTTGAATTTGTTTCTCACAAAGACAAAATCATTACTTTGAAGCAACTTCCTACTGCTGCAAAGAGTTTTATTGCACTATATATATTTCTCTTCCATACGTAGAGGCAGGCCTTCACCGTGCTCAGGAGCAAAGACATGTTCTGTGGCAGTTTATTTACAGGACGATCCTTACCTTAAATGTCCTGGGACGGCACCCTTCAGACCTGTGTCCCTAACATCATTCTGCAGCATGCAGTGTTTGGATCAGCAGGGGTTTACCAGGCCCTGTGCTGAGCTGCTTTCTTGCTCTGGATGCCATTTTCCACAATCTCAGCCCACCACACCTGCTCTGTCACTCCCTCAGCTGCTAAAGAGCAGAAGTAAAGGGCAAATCGACAGTGGTAACACAGACCGATAGGCAGAGGCCAGTGGAACCAGTCATGTATCCATCCAATGGTATTCTGATAGGTGGCCATCCAAGATAGAGGAGCCCATCACAGTGGTGGAACAGTGTTTTAGCCTGCAGCTGCTCTCAAGCAAAACCATCTACTCTTTAAATGTTTAGAAATGATTGCAGAGAGCACCTTGGAGTGAAGATGGATTTCCTCAGCAGCACATTAAAACCCAGGAAGTGCTGGCCCAATAGCCCAGAAGTGCTGGCCCAAGAGCCGGGACACAGGAAGGTGCATTAAGCACTACAAGCATAAGGGGCCGGCCACCATGTGTCTCCAGGGGGAGTGTCACAGTCTTTTTTTTTTACCACGAAGGAGGTGAAGGTGCTGATCGTGACCCTCCACAACCTCTTTCACCAGCAGGAAGGAGGCGACGTCGGCCTCTGAGGAAGCAGAAAGGTAAACATAAACACACAACACAGTCCCTTAAAAAAAAAAAAACCGCATGATACCTCAAAATGGATCTCTTCAATGTTGTATTAACCCTGCTTCTTTTACTTTTCCTTTACTGTGATGACGAGCGAGGCTTCTTACTCTCTTAATTGTCCTTTGTCTTTTGAGACAATTACATCACGTGTATCAGGTGGGTGTGAGCAGGTTCTACTTCATATAAAGGTCAGAGCCTTATGCTCAGTCCCACAGTTCCTTCCTGTGAAGCTCAACTGTTACAATTGAAATTGCTGCATATCAGGAATCTGACTCATTTATTTGAGGGAACTTTAATGTTGGATTCAAGAATCTGATGGAGGTTAACCAAAGCGATCACTGCCTGCAGTTTTCCTGTCCACAGAGATCCGTGTCTCCTTTCTATGTGTTGCTTTATTTGTGTGTAGCAGCTGTAGTTCTGCTAACAGTATGCGGGAATCTACTCATCATCATCTCTGTGTGTCACTTTAAGCAGCTCCACACACCAACTAACATGCTCATCCTCTCTCTGGCTATGTCCGACTTTCTGGTTGGACTATTTGTAATGCCGTTCCGTTTAAGTCGGATGATTGAATCCTGCTGGATTTTTGGAATATCTGTCTGTCTGTTTTATTACTTGATCTGCTTTTATGCCACAAGCATATCAATATATAATGTTGCTTTTATCGCCATTGATCGCTATTTTGCCATCTCTAACCCTTTTCTCTACATAGAAAAAGTATCTGTAAGTAAAATGTGCATTGTGATTTTGTCTATGTGGATTTTCTTAATGTCCTATAACTCTGTACTGCTTTACTTTAATGGAAACTCCAGCGGTCTCATAATGTGTCCTGAGCAGTGCCTCATTGCCTTATATGAGATTTGCTCTCTGGTTGATCTTGTATTTGTTTTTGTTGTTCCGTTTTCTGCTATAATCTTATTTTATGCTTTGGTTTTTGTTATTGCCAGGAAACACGCCACTGCTATTAGAGAGATTAATGTTCAGAGTAAAGGCTCGAAGAGCATGTCAGACTCAATGAAATCTGAGAGAAAAGCAGCAAAGGTTCTTGGCATTTTAGTGTCTGTGTTTGTAGCCTGTTTACTTCCATACTTTGTTTATGCTACAATGAGTAATGCTGTAGAATCACAGTCATTTCATAATTTTGTAATCCTTTTATATCTCAATTCTACTTTTAATCCATTGATTTATGCTTTGTTTTACCCATGGTTTAGAAGGTGTATTAAAATAATTTTTACTCTTCAGATATTGAGACCTGAATCCGCATTGATAAATGTGCATTAATGAATTAAATGGCATTATGTGTCTTTAGAAGCACTTGCAGAACCTGTTTTCAGCAGATCAGGAGTGACTTTCCCAAAAGTGTCATCACACTTAAGTTTTAATATTATTCATTAAAACATGAGCACTTATGAATGCCTTTTATACATAATGCATAAACTGTATAGATAACTGTATATTTATACATAAATTGTAATTTAGCAAGCCAGCCAACCCAGTTGTTAATCATTAAACTAAGGAGGAATCCATGGGACTATCATGTGATATGTGATGGTGCAGAAAGTTTAAGATTCAGCTGAAAATAACAAGTTCATCAAGATCAAAATGTTTAAAAAGTCTAATCACTCCTTGTATTCAATAAGTGTAGTCAATAATATAATATCATAACATGGGTTTATCCTCTATGAACAGTTTTAGGAATGTTTGCACTGCAGGTACTGATAGTGTTCTAACAAGGTCAAGCTTAAGTTTATTTATTTAGTTGTAGAAATGTGTGGGTCCAAATCCCTAATCAGCAAGCCAAGGGCAACAGAGGCAAAAAGAAAACTCGAGAGGCAGGGATAAGGAAGAAACCTTGGGAGGACCAAGATTTAAGAGGGAACCCATCCTCCATTTGGTGGCCCAGTTAGTAACCAGTCCATTCTTTATTACATTATATTTAGTCTGAGTAGCCAATTCAGTGTACATGTGGAGCCTCCATTACTCTAGTGGGTCTAGGGTGGGTGAGCTGTTTACTCCAGTGGGTGTAGGGTGGGTAGGCTGTTTCTGAGATGGTGGCATGGATGTGTCAGCTGGCAGAATATTTTCCACGTTTTGTTACCGATGCGCATGACTAGTCCACTGTTGGCATTATCTATTGCAGTAGCATGCAAATATAACACAAAGATAGAGGTTAGATACATTTCACACATAAGTCAAGTTTATGTCTAGTAAACATACTACAGACCAGGTTAGCTTCACAGCATATGTTGCTATAGAAACTAACCTACACTAACTCTGACTTTGGTTTTTAGAACAGAAAACCAAAGGTTTACACAAAGGCAGAGATAACAAACGCAGGGATTCGTTTCTAATCCCACTTTCTGGAATATGTCCCAAATCCCAAAATGTGAGTACATATTTACAGGTAAAGTTTAGGGGCAGAACTGGAAGTATATGAGTAGTGTACCATTCTCGGCAGAGCGGTGACACTGACATAGTAGTGGCATGTTAGTAACTTGTGTGCTGGTACCAGGCACAGCAGTGTTTCTGGAGGTTTACATGTCAGTGTTATCTTTGGGCCAAGTGGTCTGCTATCAAACAATATCCTACCTACTGGGGTCCTACGGTAAGACAGCGACTGTTGGATGAAAAGGACAATGCTAGCTAGCAAAGCTTATGGAGAGCAACAGATGGCCTCACAGGCTCTAACTAGACAGCTACAAGGTCTTTCAAATAAATGTATTTTCTAACAAAGCAGCATGTGACAGCATTTATATATAATGC
Source organism: Electrophorus electricus (assembly GCF_041902795.1). Lineage (NCBI taxonomy): Eukaryota > Metazoa > Chordata > Actinopteri > Gymnotiformes > Gymnotidae > Electrophorus > Electrophorus electricus. The sequence goes on from NC_137498.1 coordinate 2,375,892, forward strand.
TGGTAGGTCTTGGTCAGTTTTGCCCTCACTGGTGTTCTTCCAGGTCTGGGTCAGTATTGCCCTCACTGGTGAGTTGGTAGGGCTGGGTCCATATTGTCTTCACTGGTGAGCTGGTAGGTCTGGGTCAGTATTGTCCTCACTGGTGAGCTGGTAGGTCTGGGTCAGTTTTGCCCTCACTGGTGTCCTTCCAGGTCTGGGTCAGTATTGCCCTCACTGCTGAGCTGGTAGGTCTGGGTCAGTTTTGCCCTCACTGGTGTCCTTCCAGGTCTGGGTCAGTATTGCCCTCACTGCTGAGCTGGTAGGTCTGGGTCAGTATTGCCCTCACTGGTGAGTTGGTAGGTCTGGGTCCATATTGTATTCACTGGTGAGCTGGTAGGTCTGGGTCAGTATTGTCCTCACTGGTGAACTGGTAGGTCTGCGTCAGTATTGCCCTCCCTGGTGAGCTGGTAGGTCTGGTTTAGTATTGCCCTCACTGGTGAGCTGGTAGGTCTGGGTCAGTATTGCCCTCACTGGTGAGCTGGAAGGTCTGGGTCAGTAAAGCCCTCACTGGTGTTCTTCCAGGTCTGGGTCAGTATTACCTTGACTGGTGAACTGGTAGGTCTGCGTCAGTATTGCCCTCCCTGGTGAGCTGGTAGGTCTGGTTTAGTATTGCCCTCACTGGTGAGTTGGTAGGTCTGGGTCCATATTGTATTCACTGGTGAGCTGGTAGGTCTGGGTCAGTATTGTCCTCACTGATGAGCTGGTAGGTCTGGGTCAGGATTACCTTGACTGGTGAACTGGTAGGTCTGCGTCAGTATTGCCCTCCCTGGTGAGCTGGTAGGTCTGGTTTAGTATTGCCCTCACTGGTGAGCTGGTAGGTCTGGGTCAGTATTGCCCTCACTGGTGTTCTTCCAGGTCTGTGTTAGTATTTCCCTCACTGGTGAGCTGGTAGGTCTGGGTCAGTATTGCCCTCACTGGTGTTCTTCCAGGTCTGTGTTAGTATTTCCCTCACTGGTGAGCTGGTAGGTCTGGGTCAGTATTGCCCTCACTGGTGTTCTTCCAGGTCTGGGTCAGTAGTGATTAACATGTGTTACCTACTTTTGCAGAATCTTTTGCACTTTCTTTCCTCCATTCACCTCTGTGAAAACTTCTAATCTTGTTTTGATTATAATGTTTTCTTCATCGGCACCAAATAATATTACCAAACCTGTTTCTGACTGATGGTCACTGATGAGGTTTATTCATTTTAAGCTATGTATGATTTATTTCATTGGGCATGTAATACCAGAAAGGTCCAGGTGAGGGTGCTGTTGTCATGAGCGATGGGTCATCAGTGAGCTGTGTGATCATCTCTTAGTAAAAAGTGCTTTTCATTAGAGATTTTGTGACATTCAGAAAACATAGCATAAATTATTCAGAAGCAGCATTTAGCAGCAGATTACATATGTGATTTTGGGTCCTATGAATCAGATCTTTTTAAACTTTATTATCATAAACTGTAAATCTACAAAGAAGGTGGGAAAAATAAATGAAACACAGGGAAGTGCAAACAGATTGCTCAGCTGGCAAACGTCTTATTAAAGTTTCAAGTCCTGACTATGTCCGTATCAACAGAGTTGTAGCACAATACAGCATCTCGCAGCGACATCAGTCTGATTACACACCCAAGTGAGGGAGATCTTCATTTTGACACATTGAACAATGTCAGCCTGTTTTAAAACAAACAAACAAACAAACAAACAAACAATCTTTAAGCCATTTTTTAAAATCTTGTTTTTTTTTAATCTTGTTTTTGTAATTATGTAGATAACAGTCCGCTGCAAAGCCTCATGTCCCAGAAACACTAGTTTGCGTAAACTCTATATTTTCAAAAATCATATTTTTGTGGGGTTTTTATATATATATATATATATATATATATATATATATATATATATATATATATATATATATATATATATATATATATATATATATAAATAAGTGTAGTATATAGTAAAAATAGCTGACTTTTTTTGCATTAGATTGACTAATAGTTTCTATATTCGTTTCTTTTGTTTGTTTTTCATTCTGTTTATACCACAATTTTCGCGCTGGCTTTTATTTTGACGGAACACTCAGCGTTTCCCAGCAACTGTGGCTCACGTCGTAGAGCAAGTCATCCAGGCGCGGACTGTAGCGTGGTCGGCACGCTGGAGGCGTAGCTTCCATGGAGCCTCCCCTACGGCTTCGAGTCAACTTTTGATCAAGGTTTGAAGTTCGCAAACGGGAAGTTTTCCTCACAAGTTTCGTGTAAATATCGCCTGTTTTTGTCAACGACTTTCAAAATTCTGTGACACAACAAACGTCCGCGCGACCTGGCACTTTTAGTTTGTATATAACTAGTCGGCTAACTAACGTTACAATTGTAGTTTTTGGACGATTTGATCAGACTCAAATTTAGTCAACGTTAAAACTGTTAAATATAATGAAAGATAGCTGTACTATGTTTCTGTATTCCGATTTATCTGAGTTAGCTGTATCTAACCATGCCGGTAAGACCTAACTATCTAGCTTCCATCGTTCGTTAAAAGGTGATGTACTTGTGTTCAATGAATTTCTAGACATAGCCAGCTAGACGTTTGAGGTAAACTATCTAGCCGATCTAACAAACCTAAGTAAGTTCAAGAAATCGTGGTGTTCTGTAGTTTGCCATGCTTTACTTGTAATTTTAATACTACTGTTACAAGACGTGGTTATTGCGAGCACTGCGAGATTAAATTAGTGGCACTGAAAATTTGAGTTGACTCCTTCACTAGACGGAAGTCTGTTAGTGCACCAGCAAAGACACACAGTGATTATGGATGAGAAGGACGTGAGCGATCAGTATCACGTGTTTGGTCATCCAAAGACCCCCAAGCCGATTGACAGCGACGTACGCGTCGAGCCTAACGCGCCGCTGCAGCCAGAAAACCCCGTGAGCACTCACTTGTATAAGAGGAGATGGCTCGTGGTGATGCTTTTCAGTTCTTATTCGCTCTGCAACTCCTATCAGTGGATCCAGTATGGGATCATCAACAACATTTTCATGCGATTCTACAACGTGACCTCGTTCACGGTAGACTGGTTGTCCATGGTGTACATGCTGATGTACATTCCGCTCATCTTCCCCGTGACGTGGCTGCTGGACAAGAAAGGGCTGCGCGTGATTGCGCTCGCGGCGACGGCTTTGAACTGCGCGGGCACGTGGATCAAGGTGGCCAGCGTGAGACCGGACCTGTTCCCCGTGACGTTCTTGGGGCAGGCCACGAGCTCGGTGGCGCAGGTGTTCATCCTCGGAATGCCCTCGCGCATCGCGTCGGTTTGGTTCGGGACAAAGGAAGTGTCCACCGCGTGCGCCATCGGCGTGTTTGGAAATCAGGTGGGTTGAAAATATTGGTTTTGAAAACCCTTCATTCAGGATGCAGTTGGATGGCTGGGGTTGGTGGTTTCATATGAAAAACAATTAAACGGTATTCAACATTCATGCAGTTATGGTTTTCACAAACTTTACATTATATAAAAGCTTAAGTTCCTGAAGAAAGCTCTGATGGCCTGCAATTGTGGTAACAGCCATTACTGCCCCGTGATGAAAACCCAAAAGTTAACTTCAGAAAGCCAGTATTTACACCGAAATCTGGTAGGAGCTGTTTTGCCATGTCGGTGAAATTCTCACTGATCTGTCTACCTTAGTTATTTGTGGCATTTGTGCCTGAAAGAATGACGGGACGAAGTCATCTGAAAAGGTCATCCCATAAGCCTCTTGAGGTCACACATTCTGGCAGCAGCTCTCAGGAATTGTGAACTCTAGGACAATCTGACATCATGTATATGTTTTGCGTCTAGACATAATTTACACTGGGGACTGGGTACATGTCTTCACTTTGTGTGCAAAAGAGACTCCAGTCAGTTTCAACGTTAAATGGCAGTTTCACATTTTCTTACACTGAGAGTGAGAGTCACACAATTTGATATCGACAGAACTTGGTGTAACACTGGTAACTCTCCACACGCTTTTCTTTTTTTTTCCCACATTTTGTCAATAACTCCTGAACAAAATCCTTCTTTGTCTGAATTTGTTGCGTAAAGACACAATTTGGCCTTTTAAACAGTTCAGCTCTGTCCACTTTGATTTTGATCTGATTTTATTTTATTTGTTTGTTCAAAAAGCTGCACATTTATCTTTGCACACACATGCATGCATGTAACAACTGGTTAGTATTACCTAACCATACACTGTAGGGTAAATGCTTTCTTGGGTTTCTAAATGTTATTGTGAAAGCTCTGTTAATCTGTGCCATACACTTAAGTTGCATTCTAATGCTTTAACCCAAAAGGACATGGTATATGATTGCTCTTGTCTCTAGACTCTCCAGCCTTTAAAGACATTACAGTAACTTATCACTCTTCTTGGCTGTTGGAGACATATGCTTCACTTTATTGAGTCAATATGTAATTTTTTTTTTTTTTCTCATAGAGAAGAGGTGCAATTATGGAGCATCCAATTGTATTGGTGCTTATACAGGCAGCCATATAATTAAACACACCACATTAGGATAATAACATCAGTGTGCTGTTTAGCTTAATTGGTTTTCATGTCATCACTGCTTTGAGCAGTAGGCACAAGTGCAGGTGGACATTGTTTCTTTGGAGTAGGACTACAAGAGTTCCTTGTAATATTTGTTGGTGGAGATGCACCCCTCAAGATGGTGATGCTATTGTGAGGGATCCAGAAGGTTAAACAGGTACTGCTAGATGAGGGTGATGGTTGGACGTGGCCTTCATAAGGATTTGTGTATTTACACCCCAGGATCTCTCTCATTATACCAATGCTATGATGCACATCTAAACAGCAGCCAATGGGAGCACAGCATTGATAGCATAAAATACATGCCTCTTCTTGAAAGGCTTTTGATGCTTTTAATGATCAGTATTGATAATGTGCAGAAAAAGGACTAAATGTGAAATGTAAACAAAGTGTGTACGTGCATACATGCGTGCATACATCTGTGTGTGTGTATGCTTGAGGTACTGGTCTTCAATCCCATCTGAGCAAGTGCATCATACTATACCTTCCAAAATGTCGGCATGCTTTGAAGTTAACCTGTTTTCATACACGGCTTACCACACGCACCTTTTCTGAAACTTCAAAATTCTTAACGAATATTGTTGTAAATGTGTTAATAACACAGAAATATATTTTAATACTATAATAATATTAATGTATTTGATTACATATTCAATAATGTTTGTCCCTTATCCATTGGTGGTGTGGCATCGAAAGAGCAAATATATTGGCATCTGCCAGAATTAGTAAATGGTTAATTTGTGTAAAATGGAATATGAGTTTCTTGAGCGTAGCTAAGCAATATGTTCTGTAAAGACGAGTGTTGTCCAGCTTAGCTGGAGAGCTGAAATGGAGAGAGTGGGTTTCGGTTAGGGTTAAGGTTAAGGTTAGGGATAGAGTTTTCCCATAAAGCTGTGGCTTATGGCCCCAACATCCTGCCTCCAGACCGCATGATTTTAAGGATATGGACCACTACATCCAGTTTGGTTTGGTTTGTTTGTGTAAACCCGACTGGTTGTACCTACTTCGGCATTCCTGCAGACTGTCTAAGGGTTAATTGCACTCGGCACAGTTCAGTGTTGGAGCGTATTGCAGTGGACAGAACTAAAAAGAACCCAAAGACAAGCTGGCTTGACCAGGGAAGACATACTCCCTGATCGTGTTCGATTCAGTCCTTTTCAGAACATTTCTTTCTTGTTTATTTTGTGGAAATCATATACCTGCGGAAGGCAAAACTGAGAGATTTTCCAAGTCCCACCGTCTTTTCCTTAGAGGTCTCAAGTGATAGAGTTTGCGCTGATATATATCCAAGCGACCATAAGGGCCTGATCAGGAGCGGTGTACCTCAGCCCAGCTTCCGCTCCCTGGGCCCCAAAGCAGGGGTGCTGCTGAGCTGTGTAGGCTCCACTAGATCATGCTGCTCGGCCAGTGGTGTGCTCATGTGGTGGCAGTACAACATTGTAGGAAACATCTTGGCACGGTTCTACGGCAGTGGTGTGCTGGTCGTTGACTGGCTAGCCATGATGCACTTGCTCACTATTATGCAACTGCCCTCAGTCCGTGACTGCAACTCCTGTTTTCCCTGGCACAACCTCAGCAGAGCCTCATCACCAGTTTACTAGTGTCACCTGTGTCCTTTCTGTGCTATGCTATATATTCTCTCCGGTTCTGTTCATTCCCTGCGAAGTATTATCGCTGTTCTATAGCGTGTACTTAGCAATCCCCTGGTGTGTATATCTGGCTGTTACCCTCGCCTGTTTCGCGTTTGCAACTGTTGATTATTCCGTTATAAATAAAAATCGGCTACCCGCAAGCGTCTGGCCTGTTCTAAGATGTCACACTCACCTGCATTGTGCTCGTGTTGCCGAGGGTGTGTCTGGACATCTGAGGTCTGCGCGAGTCTCTTCTCATTGGTGGCACATTCAGCAGCATCGGTGCGTGCATTGAGCTCAGAGGGGTCTGGGCTGGACCTGTTCACTGTCACTATGTTCGGTCAGTATGTCTGTTCAGGTTTTTGTGTTTATAGTACTGTACCTTCTGGCGTTGCTGGGGTCCGGAGAAAAGGAAGCCTCCACCACCTGCTCCAGTGGCATACTGGGGAAAACAGGTGTGTACACTGGACACCTCAGTGAGTAGGACAGAAGGTTCTGGACCATCATCTCAAGGTGCCTCAGGTGTTGACTGCAGTTACCATCGTCGTATCCAAGTTGTTTTTCAGGCATCCTGTTTATTAGGTTTTCAGTATGTTTGTTTATTATGATCATTATGATCAATAGATGTCAAAAGTTCATTTGACCAGTTTACCAGAAAAGCCTGTGAGACATTTCTAAATGCAGCTGTGCGGTTTTCTGTTTCCTGTTGTAATTAACGGGTACAGAACTAAAAGTGGACAGAACTAAAAAGAACCCAAAGACAAGCTGGCTTGACCAGGGAAGACATACTCCCTGATGTGAGAATGTGAGACATTTCTAAATGCAGCTGTGTGGTTTTCTGTTTCCTGTTGTAATTAACGAGTGCGAGAAATATCCGGCGAAGCATTTGTTTGCTGCTGTATCATGATTAACCCTTCCCTCACAGAGTGTACCCCCAGCACCTGCTGCGCTGCTGCACTGTCCAGGAGACAAAGCAGCGTTCACTTCCTTATCCGCGTTCCTGTTTATAAGTCAAACGACACATCACTTTATTGATTTACACCTGATGCTGAGATCTTATCCATGTTAATAACTCAGTTGGAGTATCTATTTAGTGATTACATCTGACCCCTCGCACCCCCACCACCCAGCTTGGGATTGCCATTGGTTTTCTGGTCCCACCAATCCTGGTTCCAAATGTGGAAGACATGGACGAGCTGGCCAATCACATCAGAGTTATGTTCTACATCACGGCGGGCGTGTCCACGGTCCTCTTCATCCTGGTGATCACTGGTAAGGAGCAGTCACGTCTAAGCATGTGTAAAGTGGGTGGGGTCATGGTTCAGGGCTTTGGGTCATATTCGTATCATTTCACTTTTAATGCTAGACTGTCTTTACCTGGCTGCCTGACTAACACACAGGCCTCCACACATGCTGAGTAACTGTGTCTCTCTATACTAGTCATGTACATTGTAACAGATCTGAAGTTGAAAGATGTGGCTCAAATGGTTAATTGTTGTTGTTTAATAAAGAGAGACTTTTTGTCTTGTTTCACCTCCTCATAAAGTGCAGGCGAGTTTACCTTTACAGTGAGCCTGGATGGGTAGATCGAGTGTAAGATGCTAGCTGAACATGTGGACAGCACTAATATGGGGAGCAGAGAATGTTAAATGACACGGGAGTAAACGTATCAGACCCGCTTTTAGAAATGTGTGTAAGGGGTCATGGCTGAGATTAGGCACTCCTCTTGTTCTATCCTCTGTCTCTCTATCTCTCTGTCTATAATTCTGTTCCTCTCTGTTTGTCTGACAGTCAGCTGTTCCTCTCTCTTCCTACCTAACCCCAGTTGTTGGAGAGCGCTGATAAGTGCACTTTACATACGTTACATTTCTGCAGATCCGACAGCAGCAGACACCACACGGGCCTTGCGAAACTGCTGAGTCTCATCTCCAGGCAGAGGCGCATGCCCACAGAGCTGTTGTATCCATAAACAGTGGTGTAATTGCCTTTGCTGCCTCAGGACAATCTGGGATTTGGAAGGCATTCCACATTTCACTGCGAGTTATACTGTGTATGACTATGTATGTGACGAATAAACCGAACTTGAACATCAGAGGACAGCGTATGCACCCAGTCTCCTAACGAAGCATACCGAACACATCTGTGCTCAGGCAAAGACGAACCTCGGCGATTATTTCCCGAATAGCAAGCTGCCTTCAACGTTCGCTAAGCACCTACCCGAGCACTAATTCTGCACTTTAAGGAATATAATATAGCAGTAAACCTCAACAGACATATTCTACAGCAGGCAGGCTAACTTAAAATGATTTAAAGTTGATATTTGTCAGGTGCTTGGTTTAGATAGTTATATACTTAGAACCTCTCTTAGACTTTCACATACACAGTTCTCGATTCATGAAACGATATCTGGTTATATTGTTAATTACTAACAGCAATTTATAACACAGCTATTATACTAACAGCTTTTATTTAATGTAGCTCTAGATACAATTTTGAAGTGACTTTGACATCTCGTGGCCTAGCTTTAGTTACCTGCAGTCTTACATCGATGATATACTCAGTACAGGTTTAATTTTATATAAACATGTTTTACAATTAGGCAAAAATGTTTGACTTGGCAGAAACTTTTCCATATGAGGCAAATATGTATTTATTTGAACTAGAACTCATATAAAGAGCGTGTGTAGATGGAAACTGTCCCGGAGAGACAAATGGCTACTCACTGTTCACGGAGAATGTGTAAAGATGTATAGAGGTGAATCATTACAACATTCATGGAGAAAGTGTGAGGACATACAGAAATGAATCGCAACTCTCAACAGTCAGCAGTCCAGTTGTTATGATCAGTCCCTTCCATCTTCCGTGTTTTCTTCAGTTTTCTTCAGTTTAGTTCTGTTCCATAGTTTCGTTTTGTCCTCACAGTGATTGCGTACACCTGTCCCTCGTTTCTAGTTCATGTATTTAAACCCTGTCGTGTGCCTTGGTCGTGGCTGTTCATTGTTTGAATGTTTGAATTATTGAATTTGTGAATGTGTTTCATTATGGTTGTTTCTTTGTACTCTGTGTCTTTGTGTTCATCTTAGCCTTCGAGCTTCCGCGTTTGCCTTCGTGTGTGCGTGTTTGTTTTGTTAAGTCATGTATCCTCATACACTTCGTGTCGGCTCTATGACTCTGGATTGCCTAAGACTCCAATTTTGGATTTGCCCATAATAAATCTCGCTCCTCTCCGCACATGCGTCCGCCTCTTTACCGCTCACCGTTACACCAGTGATCTCCGGTGGGCCTAAATTGTGGGATATTAATTAAGAATTCTGTTCTGTGCCCAATCTCACTATAAAAAAAAAGATTTAAAAACACACCTGGTATTAATATATGTCCCATGGAAATGTGTAGTAGGTCTGTCTATTTGTATGATTTTGTTTGGTTAAGAAATGTAAGAATTTAAGTAAAATGAAAGAAACCTTGTACTCTCTACTGACTCCTGTCTTTGTAAAAGCTTTAGTTTCATTAAGTCCTTAGACCCCAGCTTCTTTTAAGGATGTGTGTTCCACACAGGTAGCAGAGATACTTCTCTAGGTCACTGGTGTTTGTAGTATATTCATTCAGCTATCTTCTAAACTGCTCAGTCCAGCTCACGGCCTATCCCAGCAGCACAAGGCACAAGATGGGAACCAACCGTGGACAGGGCATGCTACCCACCATGGTGTGAACCGATTAGGTGCCTGTGCATTGGGGGGGTTTGTACACGGATTGCCACGCGTATGTAGCAGGTGCACATTTTGGAAGGTGTCAGACCAAGTCAGAGAATCTTATCCTTCATGTGGTGTGTGATTAGTGATCATGCCTGACCCTTTGACACGGGTTTGAGTATAGAGAGGGGAACGTTTGACTGTGGAAGGTTGCGACTATGCAGGACTGGACTTTAGGACCCAAGCTTGGGCTTTTGTGTGTTCGTGTTTTTGATTTTTGGTGACCTATGGAAAGGTTTAGTGCTTTGGCAAGCCACGCTGTGGCCCACAGGTTTGGGCTTAAAAGGGCATTTGTTTAGATTGGGTGTGAGTGCTGTAGACTGAGGGTTTGTCTGTGTCTGTCTCTCTCTCTCTCTCTCCCCCCCTCCCTCCTCCCAGTATTCCAGGAACAGCCAGATATCCCCCCGACCCAGGCTCAAGCTGCTGCTCGTCTGATCCCGGCGGAGAGCTCCTCCTACATGAAATCCATCCTTTGCCTCCTGCGTAACAGAGCCTTCGTCCTCCTCATCCTCAGTTACGGTGCGTCCCTGGTGCCTAGCCACAAGGGTTCTGACCCTTACCACAGGCTTCAGAGTGATGAACATAGATCCCTGCTGTAATTCAGTAATCTTCTAACCTCGCCTAAATCTTAAAGAATGCGGTTAAGGGGTGTGTTCTTTTTAAAATACACAGCATTCCTCGTTAGTTGTGATGTCCTTCAAAAATAGCCCTGAAGTTTTAGCCCTGTTTTTTTAATTATTAGTATTATTATTATTGGTGTTATTATTATTATTGGTGTTATTATTACTCCTACTACTACTACTACCTGGAATGGTACTCAAAGGTTGTTATTACTCCTTGTGTATTTTATTGCTGATCAGGGGAAGGAATGTGTTTTGAGAGAGTCCTGTAGTTCCTGCACCCTGTAGGTCACGTTTAGTGACACAGCTGCAGCTGCACACATCTCGCAGAATAACTTTTGTGCATTACTTAAGATCCCCGTTGAGTCCCGTTCTGTCAGCCCTGGTCTCTGATTGGCTCCTTCTCGTGTCTGTTGTGCACTCAGGGTTGAATGTTGGCTCTTTCTACGCTGTCAGTACACTCCTCAACAGGATGATCATTATGTGCTACCCAGTAAGTCCCACCCCCATCGTCCGCTCCCCACGCTGCATTCAAGTCAATCATTTACAGTTGCTTTATTTAAAAAAAAAATTAACTTCCAGTATTTTCTACAAACAGACCTACGGTATAACATGAACAGGTATAGCAGGCCATAATCAGTGAAAGGATAATCATGTGTCACCTTTTAAACTTGACACACATGTGTATCTGGCTACGGCCTTGAGGTTTTGGCAGGCAGGAATGTTTTGCTAGTTATTTTTCTTGGGCAAGTCTCCTCTACACACAGCTGCACACTCGCAGTCTCACACTGTCATTTGTTTGGGGTCATTCTGAACCACACATATGTGTGAAAACCTGTTGCCGTTCAAAGAAATGCGCTGTTTTAAATGTAAAATATGCCATTTGTGTGAAGTGTGTAAGTGCATAGATTTGAGGGGGGGAGGTTGTTATTCTGCTGCCAGCAAGAACAGTGCATGGTGCCTGGTCCCTAGTTCTGTTTCTTACTGTTTATGAGCAGCTGATGAGATTAAATTAGATTAGACTAAACCAGACTACATACTGAGAAAGCTCAGAAGGTCTTCAAAAGTGTTGGTAATATGTATGCCTGTTTGGGTGATTTTCCTGTCCCAGCTACAAACGGGGGAAAGGTAGTAGTATAGAACGCCAGCCGCTGGACTCAGGTGTACTGTCAAATGCCAGCCGCTGGCTCAGGTGTACTGTCAAATGCCAGCCGCTGGGCTCAGGTGTACTGTCAAATGCCAGCCGCTGGGCTCAGGTGTACTGTCAAATGCCAGCCGCTGGGCTCAGGCGTACTTGGACTAGGTGAAGGACTTAAAATTGGGTTTTCAAAATTGAGTAAGTTCACTTTTAGAGAATTAGAGTAAATTAACTTAAAAAAAAAAATAACAACCTAGGGTTGGGTGTATGGGTTAGGGTTAGAGGTTGGCTTTAGGGGTTAGGGTAAGGGTGGATTATGCCGGTATTTTAGTGGGGGCAAGGTGTGTTTTGGACGTGAAGGAAACACGTGTGTTTGTAGGGTCAAGAGGTGGCTGCTGGGAGAATCGGCCTCACCATCGTTATCGCCGGAATGGTTGGCTCACTCATCTGTGGAGTCTGGCTGGACAGATCCAAAACATACAAGTAAACTGTGAAACACACTGCAGCATTGTGTGTGTGTGTGTGTGTGTGTGTGTGTCTGTGCTTGCACATATGTGATTATCTGCGACTGTGTGCTTGTGTGCCCATGTCTCCATGTGGCTTGACTCTGTTTTATTTGTTGGCTAAATATAAATTTGTGTTTTCTTTCTTCTTATGCCAGTCTTGCTTTTCTAGGCACAGTGTGTGCGATGATTAAAACATCAAAGTGAAAATGCCACGTTTGCCATTTCATTTTCCGCCTGTTTCCTAGTTTCCTGTCGGAATAAAAACGGAAATGACTGCTACATTTGCATTTTTGTTTTCCACAAAAGCATGATTCATTTGTGTAGTATATAAAAATATGGCAAAGAGTTTTTTGTCGTTTCAATTTTCTTCATCATCATGGGCATGTCATGGCCATAACTGAGATGAAACTGCTGGTCAGGGAAAAATAAAAAAAAGTCTGCAGCGTAGCTTTGCCAACTCTCCATAAAATGCATCACAAGTATGAATCAAAACACAATGCTTGTTTTGTCTTTTCCTTAACAGAGCAGTAGGTAGCATTTCTGATCAAATTCAAACGAAAAACAAGTGGCTAAATGAGTAGCAGACTGATGGCTAACGATTCAGTTTTCCCCATGGACATGCCTGCGATTTCAAAAAGGTCAGTGAGGATGAGGGAGACGATCGGCGCTGGTTCCATGTGCTGTCGGTTTACCTGTCCCATCATGCTTTGCTGTTTTGTGTACCTACAGGTAAATTATGTTAATATACAGTCGGTGGGGTTTATACCACATAACATTACACTTACGATTAGTAAGATGGCCATCAACCCCCCACACATCGCCTGGACATAACGCCACCGGACGAGGCTGTGAATCAAATGTCGCCTTTGTTCGCTTGGCGAGGTTTGGCTCTGGCTGCTTGGCATGTTGTAAGCACTGCATTTTGATTTGGGTTTGGTGCACTTCCTGAAGAAAGAACAAAGATAAACAGATTTTTTGTTCATTTGTCAGATTTTTCATGTCAGTTAAAGCCATGAAATCCCCATAATGGTGATGAAAATGAAATGGCAAAAACCTGTTTTCATTTCCATTTTTATATTTGTTGCAAATTACATGCTTGTAGGGAAAATTAAACTAACTGCAAATGTAGCTATTTCAATTTCCATTCTAGCAGGGTATTTGCATGGATATATGGAAAAAGAAATGGCAAATGCAGCAAATTTGCATTTTCATTTTATTGTTCTTTTATCTTTTTTGGCTGAATTTGCCTTGCATACACAATGTACTTTTTGTGGGGAAATGTACTGTTTTGACCTTTTGCCTGAAGCCTGAATTTGTATCCTTTTGAATAGCTATCTTTCTTAGAAAGAATAACTAAATCATAAACAGGTTCTTGGAAGAGATTAGCCGTTGTTGTAGAGCGGGTTACAAATCCGCAAAGAGTTCTCGGCTTTCTCCCCCTACGATATCTAGCGTGAAGTAACGTCTCACCCTTCCCATGTCGCACATACACATCTCCTCCCAGACAAACGACATTGTTGGTGTATGTGATGTCCCTGGCGGGCATGCTGATATATGCCTTCACCCTGGACCGCGTCCATTTGTGGCTGGTTTTCATCACTGCTGGGACACTTGGGTAAAGCAGTCACAGCTTCCTCGTGTTGATGGATGGTGTTGTAATGCGTTTTTGTTTTGTATAAGTGTGTATATGGAAATGCCTGAGTGGGCACAGCTCAGATCACTGAATCTTTCAAACATCTCTACCTAGTCTTTAGGGAACCACTCTGGTTTCCTGAAAGGAAATATTTATTAGTGTTAATTTACTAATGGTGGTTATTTATTAATGATATGTATTTATTAATATGGTTCCTAGGTTTTTCATGACTGGTTATCTGCCTCTGGGATTTGAGTTTGCAGTGGAACTCACCTATCCAGAATCTGAAGGAACATCCTCTGGCCTGCTAAACTGCTCTGCTCAGGTATGTGCTCAGTCTTGTGCATGTGTATGTGTGTGCGCAACGTGTGTGTGTGTGTTTGGGGGGGGTGGGGGGGTTACAGTGGTCCTTTGGCTTAGTCCCATTTCCTAGGCCTCAAAATTGACCTTTAACCTGGTCTTTATTTCAATCTGAGCAAGATACTTGTCATTCTGCAGATGTACCTCTTGACCAATCAGGTATGCTTAGAATGTGTCATTTTCCTTATTTGTGTGTATAGCATGGGGTATCTAGATGTGCCACCCTTCAGTCAAGCTCCATCCCTAACTTAACACATCTTATACACTTAATCAAAGCCTTGGGTCTAGCCTTAAAAGCTGTGATGGGTGCCGGTAATTATAGTTCTGTCATTACATTTTACGTTTATGGCATTTGGCTGACGCTTTTATGCAAAGCAACCTACAATTATTACTGAGTACAACTTGAGCAATTGAAGGTTAAGGGGCTTGCCCAGTGGCCCAACAGTGGCTGCTTGGCAGTGGTGGGACTTGAACCTTCCTACTACAATTATGAAGGAAGTCAGCATGATTTAAACTATCTGCATCTTCATCTGGGGATCTGCGAAGAGTAGTGGTGTCTTTTATAGGAGACCGAGAGCACCATGTGCTGGTCACAGACCAACTGGCCATGCAAGAACATAAGTCTGTTTGTTAATTTATTTATTAGCATGGGAATGAAGACTCGCTTGTTCATGTGCATGGCGTCTCATTTACAGGTGTTTGGGATCATCTTCACCATCTGCCAGGGGAAGATCATTGATGATTTCGGCACACTGGCTGGAAACCTTTTTCTCTGTGCCTTCCTCCTCCTCGGGACGATTATAACGGGTACAACTTTCCTCTTAGCCCAGCCACCTGCCGTCTGTCCGTGTGTCTGTCTGTCTGTATTAAACACTGTTACTGCTTACCAGTAAACAGGAAGCAAGTTCCTCTTTTTTTTTTTTTTTTTTTTGTAATTACTAATCAGTTTCAGTTGTCTGTGTTTTTATTAAGTGAAAGTCTCCTTCTCTGATCTGACTGATGCAGTGACCTCTCTTAATTTCAGCACTTATCAAATCTGATTTACGCAGGCAGAGGGCTAACCAGTTAGCCAACACAGCTGTGAGTATTGAGCACATTTTAAAATGAGTAAAGCTATGAAGTAATTTGAGTCCATTTGACTGTACACTGATGATTGAAAAACACTGAGAGAGAGAGAGAGAGAGAGAGAGAGAGAGAGAGAGAGAGAGAGAGAGAGAGAGAGCAGTTTGTCCTAGGATTCAGTGATGGCATGGTGTTTGTGTATGCGTGTGATGCCCAAGTGTGTCCGTATTTACAGCTCTGCAGCTCCCTCTGCTGTCTGTATGTGTCCTGTGCAGCTCTTCTTACTGTGTGCTGTGGGTGCCCTCTTAACTCTCTCTCTTGTCTATGTAAATCTCTCCAATTGTATTTCCTTCACTTGCTTCACATGCTCAGTGTCTGTTACCTCCCTCCTTACATCCCTCACATTGGAACCCCCTCACCTTGCCCCACCCCCTGCCCCGCCCTACACCAGGCTTCAGCCAATCATCATCAGGACTACGGTGCCGTGGCTCCTATTATCTCCTCCCGGTTCTGATCAAGTAATAACTGCTCAGCCTGCTTTTGCTGCATTGTGACCAGGGACAGGTGCACCACGCTTCATACCCGCTCACACACCCGTGCACCACGCTTCATACCCGCTCACACACCCGTGCACCACGCTTCATACCTGCTCACACACCCGTGCACCACGCTTCATACCTGCTCACACACCCGTGCACCACGTTTCATACCCATGCACCACGTTTCATACCCGCTCACACACCCGTGCACCACGTTTCATACCCGTGCACCACGCTTCATACCCGCTCACACACCAACGGTACTCCACGCTTCATACCCGCTCACACACCAACGGTACTCCACGCTTCATACCCGCTCACACACCAACGGTACTCCACGCTTCATACCCGCTCACACACCAACGGTACTCCACGCTTCATACCCGCTCACACACCAACGGTACTCCACGCTTCATACCCGCTCACACACCAACGGTACTCCACGCTTCATACCCGCTCACACACCAACGGTACTCCACGCTTCATACCCGCTCACACACCAACGGTACTCCACGCTTCATAACCTCTCACACAGCAACGGTACTCCTCGCTTCATAACCGCTCGCACATCCCCACCCATATAGTTCATATCAGACAAGCACATGCTTTGACATGCATGTTTGAAATTCACTGAGCACTTTGCACTGGGCTGACTAATCACACCAGTGTGTTTGTTTGGTTTGGTTTTTATTTCATTTTTTGTTTCAGATTTCTAGAGAGAAATATTATCATTATTCATTTTGATACTGTACTTAGTATAATATAATTTGTCTGTGTTTTACAGGAAAATGTGAATGGATCAGTTGCGAGTTCTCCCATTGTGCCTGCGACCAAGCTGGCACACACATACACAAACTGGACCCACACACAAACACAAACTGGACATACACACATAGGTGCTAATGGAATGCACACTTTTGCTCTCACACACTCATAACCATTCAACTTCTTGACAATGTGAATTTGTGTGTGTGTGTGTGTGTGTTGTGTGCACGTGTTGTTCAGGCAGTTTGCTATATCTCAGATGCCTCTTTTAACAGTTTAACAAATTATCCAGCACAAATCATATATAAATGCACAGTTTTATCCTGTGTAACTACTGGAAAACAGGCTGAACTCCTGAAAAGCTTTGATCCCGTGCATGTGTGTTGTGTGCTGGGATGGAGCTGAGATGTGAATCGTCTGGGAGGCTTTGAGGGTTTGGCTGGGAACAGACTCAAACCAAACCATGTGTTTCACAGGTGCTGTGTCTCCAAAGACAAAGAAATGTCTCCACTGAAACATGAAATGTTTACAGGCTTTGGTGACGCTCACCACCTACTCACTTGCCTTAAATTAGTTTTCAGTGTTTTAATCTGTGCTATATCTAGAGGAGGTCTACTGTATATATCTTATATAAGATACTGTAGGTGTTTAATGTCGCCTGTCGGAAGACGTGCCATTACACTTAATGAACAGTTAGATGTTTGTAGTCCCTTTTCTGACCTGTGGCCCATGTGTCAAAGAGCCAGTGAGCCAGACAGGGGGTGCCGTTTCACCAGAGGCCAGCTTCTCATGGACATTTTCCCAGAAACCCAGAACCCAGAGATCTCCTGTATGAGGTATGGACCAGACCTCCTTGGTCTGTGGGCACTTCCATCATGTCAGGGAGGTATGCAGGCCAGCTTCTCATTACCTTCCAGGTCATGACCTTGCTGATACCTACATATCATGGAACAACACTATGCAGATGAGTAAGGTATCTACAGAGTGCCTAATCTGGAACTCAGGAATTTGTTCTCCTATAGTTGCACTGTTCTAATTGTTGTGCTTCCCATTTTGTAAAGATCATTATCTTTGTTTGTTTGGTTTTCTCTTTTTTCTCTTTTTGTTTTTTATGAAACAAAAATCTCAGCCAAGTGGTTATTTTGTCTGTCTTTCAGCAGTATATTATACTATATACAGTACTAAAATTTTGTTTTATTTTTACAATTGCAAGTGAGTTTTCATTTCTAAATTCACACACATTTAGGACAGCAGCACAATTAATTTTTTTTTTTTTTTCCGCTACTATGAGTCATAAGGAAAACGATTAAAACACACGCATGCTTTTTTGTTGTTGTTGTTGGTTTTTTATTTATTTTATTTTTTTGCTCAAGTTACAAACAGGAAGATATCAGTCGCAGAGAAAATGCTGGCAGTCTAGCCATAAGTGCTGTCTGGGTTCTGGTCCAGATCATCAGTGTGTGGGAGCAGTGTACCAGTGTACCCATGTTCCAGCCTGGCTCTGGGGGGTTGCCAGGGTCCAGGCTGTTTGTTGTGAGACTCACATTTTCAACAGTTCTGAAGAAAAGTGTGGTATGCCAGTACTCTTGGCCGAATTTCCTGTGGTCTGAGAGTGTTGTCAGAGACGGTTGCATTCACGATTACCTTTTTTTCCCTGTCCAATACTAAAGATCATTCCTTCTCCCCAAGTTGGCGCAGATTTGAACTCGGATAGGTCTCTCGTAATGACTGGCTGTAATTTAAGACTGTCTATTATAGTGAGTCACTAATGCAGAACACTTTTGTTATGTTTAGTGGATGCCATTTACATCTAAAAGAAAGGGGGGAAAAAAAATGTATCCACGTAGTGCTGTTGTGTGAAGTGTTTTGAAAACGTGAACTCAGAATTGAAAAAGTGATTTTTCAGTGGGAATAATTTCTAAACTGGTGAAGCCTGATATTGATAAGATAATATTGATATTGATATTGATATGGTAATATTGGTATTGATTTTTTTTTAATAACCTTGTAAATTGTATTATCTGTGTACCCGTGTACATTTTTGCAATTTGTACACAAGGCTTTTATAGGCACTTTGGAAACAACTGGACACACTGAAACACTCAGTCAAGGAATCATCAGGTCCATAGCTATGATCTTATTTCACTGAAATCATTTAATATCCTGTGAATGAGCTTAATCAGGGCACCTTGATGTGCTTAAAGAGCTGTGATTGAGTGAGACTTTTCATTAATACGTTACATGAACGAAGAACAGTACAAAATGGACCCTTCGCAGACTCGAGTTAGGGTTAGGTAACTCTAGGGTTGGGCTTAATACATGTACAATGGGCTGTATTCATACTGTCTTACGTTTAAACAGGAATCGCATTATTGATATAAGACTAATTACCTTACTGAATGTCCATATTTTTAAAGATCCTTTTTCTGCTTCAGCTGATTTTGAATATCAAGAAAAGTATCAGAAAATGTTCATAAAATGTTCCAGTGAATCAGTCCTTGCAACTGTACTAGAATGTGAATAACAAATTGATGTTTTCTAGCGAATTATTTTTGCTATTCTTAATGTCTACTTAATATCTCTTGACATATTTTTATTGTAAACAAATTTGTAGAGGGTTACAAAATGTGTTGGTATATGCATTTTGAGTGAAAATGATTTGTGTTTAAATCATTTAATGAAACGTGAAGTTTTTCCTAATATGGACAGAGCTATTAGTTTTCTGTAACCTCTGTACAGAGTCTACCAGTTTAAATAAAGTAAAACAACTTGCAATAAATTTGTTACTATCAGATTTTTCTGGTATGTTAATCTGGGTTTTTACATATGTTGTGACTTATCAATCTATTGATGAAAATATATTAATTAGTAAATGCTGAATTTGTGATTTTCCTGCAGTTGTTTGCTTAAGTAGAGTCAGTGTATGAAAACACTTTACTGGTTTGAAGCAGCACTGTAGGTACAAGTACTTATCACTTCATTAGGTATTTCTACTCTGTACTTGTACAAACTAGTTGTATAAACTACTCTTTGTACACTGTAGCTGTGTAAACTACATACCTAAATGCATTATTCACATTTTGTGATAACACGTGTTGCCTAGTGCAGATACCAATAACCTGTTTATAACTAGAAATATGTTAAATGTAAGTCTTTTGTGATTATATACCAAGAAAAAGTAAATATCACGTACGAACACAAAATTTGCATTCAAAAGATAATGCAGGTGCCATCCACCTGATTTTCCCTTGATTCAGCTTTTTTATATTAATCTACATTTTTAATATTAATTATTCATTCACCTTTTAGAACTTAAACTTTTTTCCTTTTTTTAACAATCATGAAAGTTTAGTTGTAGCCAGTTCTCAAACATAGTGTATTAAAATCTACTATCTATATGGAAACTGCCAATCTTGCAACTGGACTTTGAGTGGTGTCCTAAAGTTATGTAGAATTCTACCCTGAGTTAGTGAACACAATAAGTTTCATTACATCTTTAATGAGTTCATTACATCTTTAATGCACTGAGCCTTATAGAAAAGATTGACAGCATTTGTGATCGATATGACAGCATTTATGATAGCATATAATCTATAAAAAAAGAACATCTTATTCACATTTTAATAGCAGGGTTTGCCCATAAGAATTTTATAATTATATTATTATAATTTTTTTTTACATTTTTTTATTTATTTTTTAAAGCAATTTTAAAAGGCAGAGGGATATCGTGGATATTTTAACTCCTATATAACACATTCAAAAAGAAAACAAAAATGGGTTTTATACACCTGATGAAACGCTTCTTCCCCAAATCTTTTCTTTAAGAGTGCATTTAAAAGGGCATCAAAACATAAACAGACACAGGCAGCCCCGGTCCAAGCAAAACACTGGATTCAATTTTACTACTATAGGTTAATTTACAGTAGATCAACTTGGCCAGAGATGAGGCTCAACTAGAGTAGGCGGAGTTATGCCTCACAATGCCTGCACTGAGCAAAAAAATGTAGCCACAACTAACTTGTGATTCATGCCACAGGCAGAAAGGTGTCAAGTTGTTTTCAAATACATTAGGCTTATGTGTATTATCACGGTTTCTTAATTAATTTTCCATTCTGAATTCTTGTAACTGATTTATGTGAGATTATTATTATGTGTTTTTATTAAGTTTGGGTTTCAAGATGTTAAAACTGCAAGGTGACAATTTCTTCCCGTCTGGATAATTAAAATTGTGATTATTTGTTCAGGATGTAACGTGTAACTAGGCACAGTGAGCTAGCCTTTTGCTTGGACTCCAGAGCACTGATCTGTGGCAAACAAGCATGTGCATGTGCTTAAAGCTGACATCAAAGGCTGTTGTGATTCTTATTTTCATCTTTCGGCATGTTTGCCTGTTTGCGTCGCTGGTGTGCTTGCCCTAAGGCACACGTAGAGGTCTGATTGTCTGCACAGCATCATGGAGAGCGATTCACGGGTAAAAGAGGCACACCTAATGCAAGCTTGGCTAGTGGAAAAACAGCAATGCAGCATAGCACTGTAGGTTAGTCGTACGGAGCAAGGGTATGAATCGCAGGGTGGAAATGGAAATCCCATTTTGTTCAAGCAAGGGACATTTTGGCACCAGTCCTGTTGGACCCAATGCCCCCTCTCTGATCGAATACACTTGAACAAAAAGGCCTTGGGAATGAACTGACGTGAAGATCAACAGGCTGTTCAGAGCCGTGGAGAGGTCCAGGGCAGAGCCAAATGCCCACCAATTTAGAAGAACAGGGAAGAATGGTGAAGATTATAGTTTGTTCAGGACTGTGTTCCAGGACCAGCGTGTGAGTCTTGGTCAGCATCTAATGCAAAGCTCCTGATTGGTGCTCTCCAAGGTCTTAACACACCTGATTTGAAACTCCAGGGAATTTCATAAACAGCTGTTGGTTTGACTCAAAGTCAAGGAAACACTAGAACTGTGATACAGCTTCAAAACAAACTCTTAGCACCAGCCGTACTTCGCAATGGCTAAGATGTAACATATTTCTTTTAAAAGTGCACAAGGATATTGGTTAGTAACAATTGTGAATGGTAAAAATGGTACAAATACCAGGTTGCGTTGTGTGAAACCTTTTTGGTCTCCTCAATGTGGAATGCTGCTGTATTTAGATTTCACCTGCATCTGTCATTATTCAGAATTTACCTAAATCAATTCATATTCCTTTCATTTTACAAAGTTATATATGGAAAATAAATAAATACTATTAATCTATTACAGCCCCTTCCTTCACACCCATCCTTCTTACTAAAGATAAATAAAAACAAATCAGTTCCAAGTCATGAGCCAGTCGTGTGAAACCTTCTGGCCTGCTCATTGGATGCTGATCAAATCCGAGCCACACCCTGAAAGAATTTATAAATATTCAAATTTCACACTGGTGAGGTCACAAAGAGCCTGTTGTTCCATCACAATAGATAAAAGCACATGGTGAGGTGTGGGCTGTTGGGAAGATTTTATATATATATATATATATATATATATATATATATATATATATATATATATATATATATATATATATATATATATATATATATATTCATATTCACAGCTAAATATCAATAATGTCAATCTTAAGGGAAGGGGGAGGTCAGGATACACAATTTCCAATCAATTCTGTTAAAAGCAGTGGTGTTACACCAAATATACCAAAGTACAGTTCCTCCAACTTATTCAACCGAGTTGTCATGAGAACCACGGGCTTGGGGAGTTGAACGTGTAATGGTAGGTATTATTAATTCTGAGAGATTTTACAGTAATTTCCTACCAGCGACTGCCTATCTCGCATGTATTGGGTGTTATAGGCCGTAGATTTTTATAGATCTTCCGTAGGTGCTGGTTCCTGCCTGTTATTGTGCAACAGTATTGCTTTTACAGCACAGTTGCTTTCATAAGACCAGCTCAAGCAACTACAATGATTGTAATAATTAAATGTTCTCCAAAATCTGATAACATCTCAGCACCTGAAAGCAAAGTTTACATATCACTCTTTTTGTTAGTCGTGTGTGTGTGTGTGTGCGTATATATATATATACACGCACATACACACATACACTAGATTTGTCATCATTACAGGGGTTAGTGATCATTTATCCAAAATAGCCACATCAACCAAGTATTTTATTAGAAGTATTTTTTATGTGTAAACTTTACATTCCAAATGATATATTGGATGTTTGTAAAACAAATTTTGCACTATTTTTGTTCCTCAGTTAAAATAGGACCATGTGCTACATTTTTGTTTCATGCTTTTATGATCAAATACTTGCTAAATGTGGCCATGATAGGTTAGTCTTTTACAACTCAGCACCGTTTAAACAGTCTCAGGTCATCTCAGGTCATCTAACCACCAGAACTTCAAGAAAGACTGAACGTGATCTCATTACAAAATTGATCCAATCCAAGATAACTCCACGAAGAAATTAAAAAAAACCATTACTTTTAAAAATCTTGCAGCTTAGACTGAGAAACAGTTCAAAGGCAAAACTCCTCAGTAAACCACGCAGATATTTGACTTCACTTTGTACTGAACTGGGGAGATCGAAACCAGAGTCTGATCTCTAGGACACAACAGAGTCTGATCTCTAGGACACAACGGATCTTAAAGGCTTCTGGTCAGTCACGATGGCACGTTAAGGTGACACTCCTCTGTCGATTACGTTTGGGTCTGTCATTTACAGAGAGCAGTTGTCTACTGCTTCTCTGTCTATAATCACAGAAACACATGATTGTTCAATTGAATCTCCTTCTGGCACTGTTCTGTGCTCTGGGTGTGTACTGCCTCAGAGACACAACGAAGCAATCTGGACCACCAAAGAACCGAGAGAGAATGGAGCCAAGGGAACACGGCAGAATGGACCGCAGGAACAAAAGAGGGTTCAGGTTTTGTTGAGTTTTTTTGTTGTTGTTGTTGTTGTTCTTTAAGAATGAACCCAACACAATACACTGAGCAGTCCAGGTGCTTTCTGCATGGTTGTCGTAGTAACAGGTGCTTCTGCATGGCTGTCGTAGTAACAGGCTCCACCGCACGGGTGTGGTGGCAACAGGCTCTTGTGCACAGGTGTCATGGTAACAGGCTCTTCTGTCAGCCTCTTCTCTCTACAAATCACTTTACTGGTGCTGCTGGCTCTAGTAAGGCATTCACTGAGCTTAGACGAGGTCTAGCAATTTGTAAAGTGAAAACAAATGAATTTTAAAAACTAAAGTTAACAAAGATAAGAAATCTAGAGACACTGCCTTATTTGGGCTCTATTCAGAGGATGGCTTCTTTAAAGAGGAGGGGGTAGGTCTCCGGCCAGCGGTGACTCTCTCGTGTTCTCTTTTTCGTTTTTTGATTGTTTTAGACTTCCCATGAGTCCACATTCTTTTAACCGCACTCTATAGAGACCACAACATGTGATGAGCACTAGTGCCTAGGGCAGAAGGGCTTCTTCACCTTTGACCCCCACCAGGTCCAATCTCTTCCACTGGAAACAGGAAATTGTAGAGTGTCATTGCTATGTGCCACCAACCCGGCAACTGGGCCCTCTGATACTGCAGGAACTGCCAAAAAGGGAAAAGAAAAATCATTCATACATCTTCATTCATCATAAAAATACTGCTGGTTCTCTCACATCAGAAATATCATATTACTGGTAGCACCAGTTATCTTTTCCATTTGTTTATCTCAGATAAATAAGTCGTATTACTTTTTGTGTGATGTTAAGTGTTTCATACTATAACCTTTCTGGGGAAGTGGGGCAACTCGGTGACGGTTGAGATGCAAAAAAAGAACTGGCCACTAGATGGTGCTGTTCCCCCACTATTTCCACTCTCCATATAATTCTCCCTAAAAGTCTCTTGATATGTGCTTGTCCACTGGGCTTGTGGGTGGAGATTATAGGTCACGCGATCTCCCTATAGCAGATATTAATGCACCGCAAGCCTGTCCAATAAGACACATGGCCACTAAGCTTTTGAGGGGGCGGGGATTATATGTCAGTAGATCAGTGCATTGCCATGGAGGGGAAGTATTGCCGTGTGTTGCGTAAGCCACCTTCTCCCTGACATATCACACACAGTCAGCTGCTTTCATCTTACTGTGTCTTACAAACAGCATTACAGTGAAAAACACTGCAAAGCAACACTGCTATTTACCATTCCTACATTCTACAAAAACCTATTAGTTTATCACGAAAGGATTTCTTTGTCACAGTAACATACGCACACGAACACACACAGAGAGTTATGTTAGCCTACATTTAAGGCAGCAGTCATGTTACCAGTGACGTTGTGGATGACTCATGTTCTATATTTAGCCCACAGTATAAACACCCAGACTTGGCTTCACTTCCTCAGTGTTTGTGCGCCTGCTGCATGTGGAAACTGCCAGTCCTAACCTCACCCAGACCAGGCTAACACAGACTCTATAGTCCTAACCTCACCCAGACCAGGCTAACACAGACTCTACAGTCCTAACCTCACCCAGACCAGGCTGACACAGACTCTACAGTCCTAACCTCACCCAGACCAGGCTAACACAGACTCTACATTCCTAACCTCACCCAGACCAGGCTAACACAGACTCTATAGTCCTAACCTCACCCAGACCAGGGTAACACGGACTCTATAGTCCTAACCTCACCCAGACCAGGCTAACACGGACTCTATAGTCCTAACCTCACCCAGACCAGGCTAACACAGACTCTACAGTCCTAACCTCACCCAGACCAGGCTAACACAGACTCTACAGTCCTAACCTCACCCAGACCAGGCTAACATAGACTCTATAGTCCTAACCTCACCCAGACCAGGCTAACACAGACTCTACAGTCCTAACCTCACCCAGACCAGGCTGACACAGACTCTATAGTCCTAACCTCACCCAGACCAGGCTAACACAGACTCTATAGTCCTAACCTCACCCAGACCAGGCTAACACAGACTCTACAGTCCTAACCTCACCCAGACCAGGCTGACACAGACTCTACAGTCCTAACCTCACCCAGACCAGGCTAACACAGACTCTACAGTCCTAACCTCACCCAGACCAGGCTAACATAGACTCTATAGTCCTAACCTCACCCAGACCAGGCTAACACAGACTCTACAGTCCTAACCTCACCCAGACCAGGCTAACACACACTCTACAGTCCTAACCTCACCCAGACCAGGCTGACACAGACTCTATAGTCCTAACCTCACCCAGACCAGGCTAACACAGACTCTATAGTCCTAACCTCACCCAGACCAGGCTAACACAGACTCTACAGTCCTAACCTCACCCAGACCAGGCTGACACAGACTCTACAGTCCTAACCTCACCCAGACCAGGCTAACACAGACTCTATAGTCCTAATCTCACTCAGACCAGACTAACCCCGACTCTACCACCTTCCCTTACACACAGCCTTGTTTAAGGACACCAACTTCATTTCATTATTAATTGGCCATTTGTTTCTTTAACAGCAAATTACCCCTCAGAGCAGTTCTCAATGTTTTTTTACAACACTTACTCCAAATCCCTAAGATATTATTCAAATCACTTCACTCTCTTTCATCTGTACAATTCTAAGACCTAACCATTAATAATAACCCTAATTCTCAGGTCCATTAACATGTGTTATCTGAGTGCTCACTACAGGTCCATCGTACCCACTCTACCTTTCTGAGCCTGCTCTGATCCACCACTCTGCTCACCACTTCATCACCAAACCAGTCATCGACTGGGTCAAGGGTGCTGGAGCAAGGAAATTCAAAAAAGTGTGCTGGAGTTGTGACCTGCAGGGCAGGGTTTAAGAACCCCACCTTAACCCTGCCTCGTCTCATTCCGAAGCAGTGAACACTCAAACGCAGCCAGTGAGAGGAAAGATGCTGTGTTTGTTCTTAACACTCCCTGAAGACAACGGATCCTGGAAACCCCCTTCTTTAATGAGTACACGAACAGCCTGCATGTTAACATATGGATGAGCCGTTCATCTTTTACGTCCTCCACACACCTGCTAAGTTAGCGTGAAAGCGCACGGAGGGCAGCACACCCCTTTTAAGCACAAATCTGTGCTTGCTGTGTTCTTTTATGTTATTGTGTGGTGTTTTTGTTTCTGATGTACAAGCTCCACCTGCCTATAACATAAACAAGACTCAGCTGGGCTTCCTGCACAAATAATGTTTCAAGTAACTAAACACAAATAAAATCATAACCTGTCATCAGAGTAACCTGTTACCCATAAGTGGGTCCTAGCCTGGTTACTCAGCACATGCTAACACACACGCGCATGCGTGCACACACACACACACGCACGCGCACACACACAGACACGTGACTCATCAGTCACACTGATCTGAAAGTGAACTTGCACACTTTGCTGGGTTTGTGGCTTTTCTTTGTATATGGGATGTTTGTGTATTTACACTTCACTTCTCTTTTTACATATGATTTTAAAAAGAAAGCAATAAACAAGCAGGACTTCAATGACAAGGTGACGGTACACAGTATCCTGATGTTATTTGAATGTACACCCGGCCTATTATTGCCTGCGTTTTAATGTAAATTATATTTACACTTTCATAAATATCCTTCAAATGACAAAAGGTGCTGTGTAATTTAGCGTGATTACACTTTCTTAAAAACACCATCCAGTACTGGGCAGGCTAACACTGATCTCCTGAGTTGGACTGAGGTCACTCAGTGCGATCCCTAGAGCATACAGCGCAGAGCACCCAGCTATTCTGGGGACATCTGAACTGCTCTACCATACCATTCCACGTCAAAGGATCAGGCAGAGAACGGGCTCTTGGCACTCTGATTTCAAACCCTCATTATTCGGACTATCAGACTTCTGAAGCACCAAATACAACCTGAAATTGAAAGCAGGACAAACTGTCTCTAACAGAAGTTAAAAACCCAACACCTGCAGTGGTAAAGAAATATCCCAGTGCTGATTTTTTCTTCGGCATACAGTGTACAAAAAAAAACCAAGCAAACTTGCAAAACTGTTTTACCCTGAACTCAAAAATAAGCACCGGAACATGCCTTTAAACCCAGTGTCATAAAATCACTGCTTGGTTTATTAGTACTATAGGAATGATCACAGTCTGATAATCAGACAGTCAGATATGAATCAGTCTGTTGGCTGTGCTGAGTAAACATGACCTCTGTACTGGAGCCCGTGAGGCCTCACAAAGCCTAGTAAAGATGTTAAGAAGTTTTATCGCCATGTGGTGGACATGGTGATGGTGTTAGATGATGTTCTCTGTTGCTCCAATCTCAAAAAACAACCGTGCCACTTATATAGATTCCTGTTAGTTAACTTAAGAAAAGCGTGGGGCATAACCACATGCTGATGTTCTGATAAGCCAGTGGGCACATCTCTGACATGTAGCCTTACCCAGAAGAGGTTTCACTTCAAACTAACAAACCCACTCACTCACTTCTGCATATCCTTACTTTGAGTGTGACCCCATTATCAAGAAATCTCTTAAGATCATATTAATTCATTAATCTGTTCTCTCTCCAACCCAAACACCCCCCACCTCTCTCTCTCTCTCTCTCTCTCTCTCTCTGCCACCCTTTCTCCCTTTCTCTCTCTCTCTCTCTCTCTCTGCAACCCTTTCTCCCTTTCTCTCTCTCTCTCTGACACCCTTTCTCCCTCTCTCCTTCTCCTCCTCTCTCTCACCAACTGTAGATGCTCCTCGTGAAACTGATCGCCGATCTCACGCAGCTTCCGTCCGATCTGCACCTCCACACTCGCTCCTGGCCGCGCTTCTTCATCTCTCTCCTCGGGCATTCCCACTTCTTCCTCCTCCTCATCCTCCTCTGCTGTGGCATGTGGTGGTTCCGACACAGTCAGGAAGTGCGCACCAAACTCAGGGTCACCTTCAGGGAAGAAAATCAAACCTGTGCACATGTTAAACCCATCCACTCTCTGGCAAATCCACTTCATGTTTAATATTGCAGGTGTTGTGCATTTGGCTGTATTTAGTCATGCGATTGTCAGTATAACATCTGCGCTATGAGCTCATTTTTTTTGCACACGGATTAACCTTTGCCCTAAATGACATCCACTGGGAGTCTCTACTTTAAGTCTTTCTTTATACCACATACGTTACTGATTGTCCTTACTGTGCAGCAATGCTCTCGTCTCTTCCGTGGTTGTAGTAGGCGTGGACACTAACCCCAACCCCACGGCTCCATGTAGGGACCGCTGAAGTGGCCTGGCCCTGCCACTAGGGGGAGCTGCGTCTGGCCCAGAGGCCATGACCCTGCAGCGCGGCGTGGTCTGTAGCAGGGGCATGCCTGCTACGACAGCAGAGCTCTGCACTGCACTGTCAGTAGGGGGTCCTGTCGTTCGGTCCAGAGTAGTTCTGTCCTCAACAGGCGTGGTAGTGAGTGACCTTCCATGGAAAAGGGACAGCAGAGACAAGCCTTCCTCCTCATCCTCCATCAGAGGACACTGCCCTGGAGATCAGAGTAGACCAGAGCTGCGGTCAGAACACAGCCACAACACAGCCACTACACCACTCACTGGACACATCCACAGATTCAGCTCAACTGCCCTTTATTGCCATTATTATATATAAGTTATAACACTTATGTAACACAAATGCAGAAAGCTCATTATCTCTTAAGGTAGAGTTTTGTCAAAACATTCAAACTTGCGAATAATAAAGGAGTCCTTATGCAAACTGCTTGCAAGTAGCTGTCATTCACACTTAGTGACGTTACTGGCCATGGTTAAAGAAAAAAAAAAGGGTATTTTAAAACTGGTCTGAGATCAGCCCCACACATCAACCAAACCACAACAACATCACAGTTTCACTGAAGTTATATTTAAATGAGGGAGAGTTTCAGCATTTCCCAGAAAACAAAGCAGAGCGAATCCGGTCTATTCATAACAAAGTCAGAAACAGGTGGCAAAACAACAAACAGGAATGTGTGAACATTCAGTGAAATATCTGCACATCCAAACAAGTACCAGATTTTGTTAGTTCTAGAGCCGTCATCTGAGGACTGGTAAGAGGAGCACAACAGAGGTGGAAAAACCTTCATTCAAAAACATTGCATGAGACAGGAAAGCTGAACCCACAGCAGGACGTGCTGAATGGGCGTGCGAGAATGAATGCACGAGAAAGCAACGTGACTGCTCCTTTCGCTGTCTCGTGCTTCGCACGAATATCTACAGAACATCTACATCTACAGTGTAACATCTACAGAACATCTTCATCTACAGTGCAACATCTACATCTACAGTGTAACATCTACAGATGTGAGATTTCCCGAAGCGTACCCCCGTCACCATCAACGTGACAGGCCAGTATTTAGCACGGATAACAAGGAGTAGCCCTACTTACAATAAAACAACATGCAAAAGCAATTTAAATAGGGCGACATTCTCACATAATTACAACAACGTGCAACCATATTTGCATGTTGATTAACACCTCTAACTGTTAAACTGGTGTTTTTCCACCCTCCTTTATCCAAATACCTTTGTGAAGAGGGTGCTCGAGCTAGTGCACCTGCTGCGCGATCGCTGCGCGATCACACGTCGAGTTTCGGCTGGCAGTCTAACGCGTCGATGCGCACCAAAGGTCAAAAACAATTTCGCACTGATTTAGTAACTTACGTGACGGACTGTGCATGCAAAGTTTTCTAGATGGCGGTCTATGTCAGATCATATATCGGTTTGCGATATATGGTCTGACATATATCGGGAAACTGGGCTGGAATATTTCCTACAATTAGGTTGCTGCGAAAAAACAAAAAGAATTACGCTCGTGC
The DNA here is from genome assembly GCF_041902795.1 of Electrophorus electricus. Classification (NCBI taxonomy): domain Eukaryota; kingdom Metazoa; phylum Chordata; class Actinopteri; order Gymnotiformes; family Gymnotidae; genus Electrophorus; species Electrophorus electricus. The sequence continues at coordinate 2,406,276 of NC_137498.1, forward strand.
TATAACATTGTCGCTCTTTTTCTTGCCGAGGTCGTTGTATTTGTTTGATGACTTTAGTCCGTTCCTTGTCAATTTCATTTTAACTAGTGTTAATTGAATCATTTGACGGAACGCCATGAGGCTGTCTCGTGTGATGTTTACTACTTGTATGAATGTTTATTGGGGTTTTTCTCGCCATGGGAACCTTTACGATGCAGCAGTTTGATCGCTAAATGAAATCGCTTCAGCTAAATGTACATGTGCGGACTGACGCGTCCTTGCTTCGGTAAAGCGCGACCAACGTTATGGTTGACATGAGACATTAGTGCTTGTTTTATAGTAGCTACTTCCATTTATGTTTTGGATGCAATATCTGAGTCGTCGTATGTAGTGCATCTTCACTTTAACTTTTCACGAAGCGTCAAAGCATCGTTATGGATACCGCCACTTTACGTCCTCCCAAATCAAGATGATAATGAATGATTTATGTGTAGGCTACAAGTACATTCGTTTCAATTTCCATAACATACTACACTCGGAAGCTTACATTTTGTTGTCCTGCTGTAAAAAAAAAAAAAAAAAAATGACCACAATTTCTGAGACAACAGAGGACAGTAGCACTTACCGCCAGTTTTTATGTTTTCTTTTTATGCCTCTATTCAGTGGTAGGCCTTATTATCGAGTGTTGCGCGTAATTACTAATCCACATTCAGAAACCGCGCCACTTGGCTTTGTTGTTGTTCTCGCCGCTGCGTTGAGTCTGTGTGTAAGAGTCCGCAGTGTTTTGCCCGGACACGAGCTCGGCGGACGCCACGCCCTCTAGCGAAACGTCACAATGGCGCGTTCGCTGTGTTTTGCCCGGACACGAGCTCGGCGGACGCCACGCCCTCTCGCCAATACGTCACAGTGTATGTTAATTTTACTTAAAGGAGAGGTACGTTCACCAGCCTGCGCTGGTGAAGTAACCCGGTCCCGTAAGGGCAGGGTCAGCATTGGATTGCGTACATGATCACAAAAAGAGAGAAAAAAAGGCAATGGATCACAGATTCTATATTTAAGCCTTTTGCACATGTCGCCAGTTGATTACAGATTTGACATCACTTCCTCTTATTCTTGTTTTTTTAATGGCTAACCCATCCGATGAAGGTCTAGATAAGAAGCTGCTAAGTTCAGTAAGGTTTGTTAGATGAGAAAATACGCAAAAAATAAAAATAAAAAATGTGTAGCGTGTGGGGTTAGTAGCAGGTTAATTCAACATGGCTTAAAATTGTCTTCTTGTCTAAAAAATGGTTTATCAGCTGTCCACATATTAGCAACCTATGGCATCAGCTTCTGCTGTGAGTAAAGAGGATTAAAGATACGTCTATTTATAATAGTGTAGCATGTCTTGGTAACTCTTAACTAAACATTGCAGCTGTTACATAAGTTGGCCATGTTATTTGGTTCTGAACTGGAAGTGGTCTCGCTGAATGCTTGCACTGGCTTCTGTAGTCTTTCTGAATTCAGTTCCTTCCCCAGTACTGGTTAATAACATTGCGTATGATGGTGACCTTATCTACAATATGTGAGTGTGAAGATTTGTGGACTATTTGAGAAATCACATGATAAGACCCATGGGAACTGAAGACCTCATTGCAAGTTTTGACAGCCATAATCATGATTCTGTAAATAGAGCAAGGGGTTATCCTTCAGACCTCCTGGTGTATAAGTGCAGGTTTTTTAAACAGTACCGAATATAATGAAGACAAGTTCTATAGCAATGCTTTGAGACGTTTCAGTGCACGTTTAAGGTACTCAACATAGACTGGAATTAGCACTGAACATATTGATTTCTGAATGGACTGGGACAGCCGTGCAGCTGTGTGGGTCCTGACAGCAGCATTCAGCTTGAAAACAGAGAACAATTTGGATGGGAGAACGAACAGTGTAGTCTCCTGTTTTGTTTCTGCCTGCTGTTTGTGTTTTTATGTTTATGTTTTACCTGTATTACCCAAAGCCAAACAAAGCTCTTTCCTCTTGCGACTGTCTTAGCTGAATGAGTTAAGGAAGAGTTCTGTTTACAAATACCTAAACAGCTGCAGAGGTCCTGTGTTACATAACCCAGCCAGTGTCTCAGAGTTCATGAAAAGGTGAAGCAACCCTGTCTGTGATTCCCTCCATGCAAAAATGATAAATCACATTTGAAAGGCTTTCATTGTAAATGTGACGTGTTTAGAGATGATCTCTGATTGCAAATGGGATTTGTTGCAGGCACAGAGAAATCTTGCATCCCCTCTCACTTATTAGCCATCTCAAACCATCCAAATCTGCTTTGAGAAAAGAGATTCGACAACCTCCCAAACCACCCCACTCTACTTTCTTTTCTGCCTAAGTTATGCTGTAAAGGACAAAAATTGTGCACTCAGTGTTCAACACTGGGTAAGAATCAGAGACAGACCGAGATTAGGTCACCTTCCAAAGCACAATTGTGGTGTTGACTCCAGATATATGAACATCACAGTGAATACAATATTGCAGGGCATGTCAGCTATCAGATGTTCAGTGTTTGTCTTCAGTGTGTGTTTATTTCTATAAGTGAACTCATCCACCCTCATTACCTGAGTGGTACACACATCATTTTCATCTTTCCAACACTTCAGTGATGACATCATCTTTTTAGATGACCAGCATTCCAGTACACACACACACACACTCTCTCTCTCTCTCTCTCTCTCTCTCTCTCTCTCTCTCTCTCTCTCTCACCCTGTGGTTTAGCATTCGTAACCTTTTTTGAACAGAGCTTATTGGTTCTGATGACCATGATAAAATTTGATACAAATTCTACAGTTTTTAGTGAGGTGGTTCAAAGTTCAAAGTTTATTTGTCATGTACATAGTCTTACATGGTATAACTGGCAGTAAAATGCTTTTTGTAACTGCTCTGTCCGTGGCCGAGGAGAGATACAGGTTGATGTCGACCTGATGTACGTTATTACTTCTGGCTATGTTTGAGATGATAGAAGCTGTAAAGGTTTGCCTTGATTATCTCAAAGCTACAGCAGGTTAATTGGGTTACATGTAGACCCCAGACTAGCAGTTCTACTACACTGGAGGGAGGTTTAGTGCTGTGGTGATTTCAGCAAAGGCTAAGAGAGATAGAGAGAGAGAGAGAGAGAGAAGCAAGAAGATAGATTGAAATAGATTCAGCGTGACTCTGTTTCTACGGTAACTAAGGATGGATAGGAACACGAGACAAGAGTGGAGGCAAAACAAACCCTGGCACTGCTTCCGTGGCAACAGCTACAGGATTGGCTCTTGTAAGGTCCTAAAAAAAAGAAAACCATAACAAGCAGCCTAGGAGATGCAAGACCCCCCCACCACCCACCACCCTATCACCCCACCTCCCTCCACCGCCCCACCCCCAGCACAACACTATGCGTTGCATCAGAAAGATCGAACAAGGGGAAGAGCTAAGTACACAAACAAGCATGGTCACACACTTACACACACATTCACACACATTTATACACAGACACACACAGACACACACATCACATGCTCCACTTCACTCTGCAGCCCCTCCTCCTCTTTGCTGACAGCAATCTCCCGCCAAAACATCTCAGCATGTGAATCCTGCCTAGAAACCAAGCAAGCCTACTTCCGCCTCGCTCTGATTGGTCCAGCCCCCTAGCAACGGCATGTGCTTACTCAGCCAGTTAAGCACAGGGCACTCGTCACTCTTGACCAATCAGAGCTAGACCTGTCAGAATGAGGCAGTAACAGTGACCTGGTAACTGCCCGGCAGATCCTGGAGCCTCCTCTGATTGGATAAAGTCTGTTCTCTCCTTCTATTGGCTAATCATTACAAAATCCTGGTCATTCATATATTTTGCTACTCTTCTCTCTAAGGACTAACTCAGTGCCTACAGGGACACACCCACCACACAAGGTCAACAGCCTCTCAATCTGATTGGTTGAGAAGCTGTGTGTACTCCTAGTAACAAACCAAAGCTGCCAAGATTGGGTGGGGTCAGGTGATGTCCATCATGTTGAACCTAGCCAAACATGGAGTTGTTCCTGCACTTTCACACACAGTTAAAGGCACAGTATTTGAAAAGAAGGCTGTTTTGTTTGTTTTGGGGTTTTGTTTTGTTTTTTTGTAACAAAGAGGGCAAGAGGAATAGAAGATTAAAAGAAGGTGTTTGCTATTCTTTATTGAATCATACACTTATGAACCTCTGGTGCAACAGCTAAAAATAAAGTAAAAATGATGTGTACACTGCAAAGCTGCCTACATTTGATTCAGAATAGTATATGTATGTGAGAAATTACAATAAAAGTCATGGGGAAGTCTACCAACAGCATTTAAGCATAAAACATAGCAGAATTTAGTATTACTTTGAGGAAAGTGTAATTCACACAGAGGAGTTCTTCATCACTGCCTGATGGAGGGAATATTAAAAGGGTAGAGAAACTCCAAAATGTCTATTTTAAAAAAAGCAGAGAGCAAACACACCCTTTAGAATCAACATTCAGAATGTGATGGTTATTCCCCTTCACAGGCTGCACATACCCAGGAGCAGGTGATAGAGGTCCAGGAGCAGGGTTTGAACTAAACTAAGACAGGCAATAGATATCCAGGAGCAGGGTTTGAACTAAACTATGACAAGCGATTGATGTCCGGGAGCAGGGTTTGAACTAAACTAAGACAGGTGACAGATGTCCAAGAGCAGGGTTTGAACTAAACTAAGACAAGTGCTTGATGTCCAGGAGCAGGGTTTGAACTAAACTAAGACAGGCAATAGATGTCCAGGAGCAGGGTTTGAACTAAATTAAGACAGGCAATAGATGTCCAGGAGCAGGGTTTGAACTAAACTATGACAAGTGATTGATGTCCAGGAGCAGGGTTTGAACTAAACTAAGACAGGCAATAGATGTCCAGGAGCAGGGTTTGAACTAAACTAAGACAAGTGATTGATGTCCAGGAGCAATGTTTGAACTAAACTAAGACAGGTGATAGATCTCCAGGAGCAGGGTTTGAATTAAATTAAAACAAGCTTTAGATCTCCAGGAGCAAATTTGGAGCTAATTCTGCAGTATGGTAGTACAATAATAATAATAATAATAATAATAAACAATGTTGAATTAGTACATACTGTATATTGTTTATGTAATAGAACTCATGCTAAATATATCACACTGTAAATTTTATCCAGAGCAACTTACATTTATGACTGAATACAAGTTGAGCAATTGAGGGCTAATGGCTTTGCTTACTTACATAAACTTACATCCACTGATTGAGTTACATTATACACAGTGCAATCCAACTGGCATATATCTCACTGCATAACCACAGACACCCACATTACTACAGACACCTGCAATACTACAGACACCTGTATTACTACAGACACTTGCAATACTACAGACACCTGTATTACTACAGACACCTGCAATTCTATGATACCTGCATGTCTACATATCCGTGTATGCCCAAATAATCAAGCTAATACCTCCTTTTAATAGTTAAACACAGAATCATACCAATATAGTTCCTGCAATTCTAAGATAATAGCTCAGTAAGTTCATTCACTATAACAGAGGTATTCTAGTAAGATTGTGACTGAAATTTGACATACAGGAACTCATTTATTAGTATACAGCTGACTAGATGAATTACTCAGTAGAGGAATGAGTCCCCAGATTAATGACTGACAGATATGAATGCACACACACACACACACACACACACACACACACACACACACACACACACACACACACACACAAATCACAAGAGACAGAGGTTACATCATTATTTGAGACAGTATGACATCATTCTTCAGTGAATTTACATGTCATTTAGAATCCCCAGGTATTGTCATAGTAACGAGTCTTGGTGCTATGCATCATTGCACTACCTCTCTACAGAAGAAAAAAGGGAAAACTGCTCATTTTGGGTAGAAAGAGGGCTACGTAGAAACTCTGGGCAGCAGTATCTCTTCCAATATGAGATTAAAAATTGTACTACCTATCTGTCTTTCAGTTTAGATGGTACAATTTTGAATTCATGTGTGTTATTTTTACAGGACCTGGACAGAACAAGACCTGCCCACTTTGTTTCTATTAGGTGTTTACTAATTTTTGGCAAAAAGAGTTTGCTGTTCAGTGGTTTGAGTGAACAAGATAATTCTGGTTCAGATTAAGACTTAGTCCCGGGACTGATCTGAACTCTAATTTAGCGTTTGTGTAAACCAAACTGCTTCGCTCTCTGAATCCAGTGCTCCTTCCTTAGTAGGCACACCTATCTCACCCAAACCCCAGCATTCCTATGGGAAGTTGTCATGGTAACCACACATACCTGCCCCAGGTCTGGTTAGTGGATTACAGGAATAGTGGCAAACATCCTCAGCAAACATCCCATAATTAGACCCCTGATTCCAGAAAGTTCCCTGCCCTGTCAGCAAGTAAATCACCTAGACAGACTCATCTTTCCCACATAGCCAGAAGAAATGAGGAGATGAAAAAGAATGATGAGAGAGAAATAAAAAACCTCAGGACTGACCTGGGTCAAATTGTCTAGTACTGGCAAATCCCCACTATCTGCAAATACAGAGGGACCCATTCTTGATCCATAGACCAATTCTAGATCTATTCTAGACCCATTCTCTCCAGGATGGCTCCTGCACCACTAATTGTAACATTGTCTAGGTTCAAGGAGATGTGACGTTTACAACTATCACTGTAAACAAAGTAGCAAAGAACTGCTGGTGTAAAAGGGAACGGTCATTGAACTGTGCCAGTGTCACATTGGTTTCAGTGGCAAAAAGTTCCTTTGCACATCTGTACTCTTGTTCATCCATACAGCTAAGAGCCAGGTAACAGCAAGTAGAACACTGGTTGGCCTTACTGGTTTGCTGGTTTAAGGCTATGTGTTCATTTTTAATGAACTGTCAGTGTGTTTTGTGTTTAATGTGTTCCGGTCTTGTTTGACTTATTTTTGTTGTGTTGCAACTGAGGAGACAGCATCATTCTTGCTTGTTTGCAGGTTTGACTTTCTTCTTGGTCAGATATGCATCTGATCATAAGACTCATTTGCATTTGCATGGGGGAGTAACCATGCTGAAGCCATGTGTGTGGTGGTGTTTCAGTTCACTCACAAGAACGATGATCTCATTTCCTGTTTGGAGACAGAGGGAAATTTAGGGGATGTCACTGACATCATTGCGGTACAGTAGCAAACAGTTACAATCATATTACTGCATAGAGTGCTGTTTGCTATGCATAGACTTCAGCACAAACCATACAAACAACAGAATACAGAGTGAATATGTAATAATGTGGCACATGTCACACAGCAGACAGTAAGAGCATGGGCTCGATTTGGGTTGGTGTGTGACCGTTCAGCAAAGGTCATACAACACAAACTGGTGTTGATGTGTGGAATCAGTGTAGAAAAACATAGCTGGGATGGCTGAAGGCATCTGGACTGGTTCCTTTTCAAGGTGCTTGTGAGGAGTATGAAGATGCAGCTGACAGCAGCACACTGTAGTACACACCATATGGGAAGCTGCTGTATGTTGGTTTAGAACAGTGTGTTCTTTTTCCACTGATCTTTGATAACATCAGTTCTCACAACTTCTCAGTTGCTAGAGCAGAAAATCTAAGCATGATGTAATGTTTATTCAACTCAGTGAAGTACAAGAATTATCACTAACAGGAAGAAAATACTAGTTTTTAATACATTTTCTCATTTTAGTGCATACTGATATTTAATGTGAACGTGTGTGTGTTTGTGTATGTGTTTGTCTGTGTGTCTATGTGTGTGAATGTTTGTATGTGTGCGAGTGGGTTTCTGTGAATGTTTGAATGTTTGTGCGTTTGTGTGAAGATGCATGAATGTTTGAATGTCTGTGTGTGTGTGTCTGTGTGAATATGTGAATGTTTTAATGTCTGTATGTGTGTGTCTGCGTGATTGTGTGAATGTTTGAATGTCTGTGTTTGTGAGTGTCTGTGTGAATGTGTAAATGTGAATGTGTGAATGCTTGAATGAATATCTGTGTGTGTTTGTGTGTGTGTGTGTGTGTGTGAATGTTTGAATGTCTGTGTGTGTGTGTGTGTGTGTGTGTGTGTGTGTGTGTGTGCACGCATGCGTGAATGTTTGTATATGTGACCCTGAGAGAGAGAGAGAGAGAGAGAGAGAGAGAGAGTAGGTGTGACTATTAGCACTCTTGGGCTTTTTCCCAGGCCTCTTAAAGCTGGTTCCTAAGTACTGAAGTGTACTGGTTAGAATTATTTAAAATGTCCCTTTGTAACGTTTATTTTCTGAAAAACCCAAAGGTGGATGCTGCTGTTATGTCACGTCATTTCTTTGCCAAGGCATAAAGCAGACATCAGTTGCTAGTGCTTCTCCACAGTGTGAACCAGCTGACCTGATACTGGAGGTGTCACATAGATGAAAGCTGACCTTCAAACTGCCTTTTGATCTTCCTGGACCTCTTAGCAGGACATCAGCTGCTGCAGTTTATGCTTTCAGGTGGAAATCTTTTTATGTCCAAGACGGAGACAATCAGGAGTCTGGGATGCTGAAAGATGGTTTATCGTAGTGCGCTCATAGTCTAGTCCTTGCCCAGTTTAATGCTGACAACCAAACTTTACACTACCACAAAAAAAAAAAAAAAAAAAATCCTGAATGCGCATGCTTCTGCATGACAGTCTTCTCACACACACTGCTGCGACCAGCCTCAGAACTGATGATCTGCTACAAAACCAAACAGAGACTCCAGATAGCTGCATGTTCAACCATGATTCTCACATGGAGAAGTGTAATCATGCTTTCTCTCTGTGTGTGGAGGGTTAGTTTGAGTGATGTGGCACTCCAAAAATAGCTTCTAAGTCCTCCCTTCTCCACTTGCTTTTAGTCTGCTTCCAGTGGGCTAAGAGGAACGCAGGAAACCCCAAGAGCTGGCAGCACACACAGCTAAGATCTGTGAGTGTCTGTGTGCGTGCGTGTGTGTGTGTGTGTGTGTGTGTGTGTGTGTGTGTGTGAGTGTGAGTGTGTGTGTATGTGAGAGAGAGAGCGAGAGAGAGAGAGAGAGAGAGAGAGAGAGAGAGAGAGAGAGAGAGAGAGAGAGAGAGAGAGTGTGTGTGTGTGTGTGTGTGTGGATCAAATGAAATTCTTTCAGCTTTCTTACCCATAGTCCACATGGGGGAGAGACAGTGCTGATGTCACCACATTGGTTTCCAATAATGTACTCCTGGGATCCCACCCTAGGACACTTGCCTTCTAAACCACCAGGGCGTGCAAGCATGTAAGCGTGCATCTCTGCCCACCACTTCAGCTCCTACCAGCCCACCAAATTAGCTCAGAATCCATGATGTCATACATTCCAGGGGTGAGACCCATGTCTATATCAGGAGGCTGGAACCATATTAGGACTCCTCTTGAATACCTACTCACATTTTGATTAGAAAGTTTACATTTTGCAATGTTATCATTGTTAATCTATAAACATTTAAAAAATAAATTGTATGTTTAATAAACTGGTGTTTGAAACACACAGAAATTAAGTAATTTTTGAATGTCTGCTCACAAACACACCTTTCATTTTATAAATCTTTAAAAGTACAAATTGACATTTTGATAAATGAGTAAAGCACAAGGAAAATGAAAAGGTTTAATGAAGAACAAAACAAAGATGAGGACAAAGGACAAAATGTAACTAAAAAAGTGAACAGATGTGCTAGGGTTTCACAAGTCTTTTAGGTGTGGCTGGCATGATCTCAGCAATGAGAAGGCCAATGCGTAGACTGGAGGTACCTGTGGGCCTAAATAGGGAAGCCTAAACAACATGTATCTGAACATAAGGATCAAAAGGAGGGTTACTGGGAACATGGAAGTGACTGAGTGATGTGATTGTTAGAAGGCCTGGTGATGGAGGTTGTCTGATTGATTGGAGATGTCTGACTGACTGGGTGCTGGAGATTGGCTATGTGTGGGTAATTGGCTTTGTGTGAGTGTTTGGCTGAGCGTAAACTGGAACATTAAACAAATCTTTAAATATGCCATGACTGTGTGTTTAAGTAAAGATCTATAGAAGTATTGGGACCTGCAGATTTCACTTGCAGTGAAAAGCCGTGGCTTTGACCCCTGACCCCATAGTCCAGTCTTGACCATTAAAATAGTGGGGAATAAATGATAACACAACAAAAAACCCAGAGCACATTTATTACCCACAATGCTCCAGTTACTGTGAAGGTGATGGAAGGGCTTTTGACAACCTTTGAACAGTGACGTGTAAGACAGTGATGTGCATTTTTGTCTCTGGCAATTTGTTTCTTACTGAACTGGCTAATGCTGATGCTAGCTGCTATGCCCAAATACACCTTCTGTTTGTGTTTGCATGATGGACCTTCACGTGTAGAGTGTAGTGAAAGTAAAGTTGCTTAACTTAAATTGACTAAGCTAAATTTATCATGAAGTGAGAGAGGGAAACTGTTCTTCACTTCTCTTAAAAATGAAAGCTGGTGTCTCTTCAACTTACTAAACTTATAAGAAAACAGGAGCACAGTCAACAAACCCAAGCATTGCCATACACACTACAAATGCACTGCCCAAGAGCTCCTGGTCTGACCTCAAGGAACCTTCAGCTATATATGAGTTTTACTTTATACACATTGACGTATACACTGCGAATGTACTGTACTATACTGTGTGTTTGCATTATACTGTAGCTGCCACTGCTGGGCCCCTGGGCAAGGCCCTTAACCCTCAATTGCTCAAGTTATACTCAGTCATAATTGTAAGTCGCTTTGGATAAAAGCGTCAGGTAAATTTATTTGCTCAAATTGTATTCAAATCAGTTTTTCTGTATTGCAATGAACTGAAAAGACTTAACATGCCACCCCCTATAGTATAAAAACAAACACACCTGCCTTGTGCGACATGATCTTCACTCTGATGTGTCAGTATTATCTCTTCCCTCAGACCCCAACAGGGTGACAGCAGTGAGATTATCCCTCAGCCCCTCCCCCTCTACCACAGGCTCCGTGTGATTGGCTGCCTGGGCATATTTGCTCTAGCCTTTTGCCACACTGCTGGGAGACTGAGAGGTTGTTAACATTACAATGTCTATCAGATACATAGTCACAGGAAGGCTCTTAACCATGTCATCAGAACAGAAGCTCTCCCGATGCTACACAGGGGTGACTCTCTCACTGTACACTGTATGTTTGTAATAAAATACAGGGTCCCTAAAGAGACAAAATGCTACATGTATTTACCATAAAGGACAAAAGCCCTACTATGAAATTAGTGATTGCTATGCTGTTCCGCTGTCGCCATCTAGTGGTCATTTTTGTGATATTGCAGCTTAATATTTTTTGTACGTCTGTATGATTCACATTTGTTGTAACTCACATACTTCATTTATCACAGGTGAGCCCAACTCTTCCTCTCCAAATTAATTGTGATTAGAAAAAAGTGATATCGCTTAACTTAATCTTGTCACTAATATACTGTTCCTGGTTTGTTTGTTTTGTTTTTTTTTTTTACTGAAAATGATTCAGGATATTTTAAGTGTGCCTAGGAAGCGAGGAGGAATTCCCCAGAGTAGCACTTATTCATAGTGCTCTGACAGTGTCACATGCTATCACCTGTGATGTCACTACATTTTTTCTCTCCCTGTGAAAGCTGTACCTGGAAAAAATGATGTTTCTTGGTGAAGGGGACATTGCGCAAGTAGTTTATCACTGGAGATTCGCCAACGGATATAGCCCATATCCACATTAACATATGCACTCATATATACACATACATATACACAGACACACATAAATACACACATTCACATACATATATGTACACACACACATGCACATACTTCACTTCAAGAATAAGAGACAAGAGTCACAGTTAAACTCATAGTTAAGTTTTGTAGTCAAACGTCTTGGTAACTCCATAATATTTTGCTTTGAGGGGGTCATGGCTCTCATAACTGTAGTCATGCCCCAGTCTCGCTAGCATGTGAGGCCTGAGTACGGTAATGGCTCACTCTTACTGGTGAAGAAGAGGTGGGCATCTCTCCTACCGAACAAGAGACACCTAGCCAACCAAGGGAATCACTGACTCTGATCATATGGCAGTTACACCTGAAAATGCTATGCAGATGTAATAATGACTTAACACTATATGCTTTAAAATACCAATTATTCAATCAATTAGTTTAAAAAAACCCAACTAAAAGTATGTCAGACGTATGACAGAATGGAGTGTATGTTTTAATATGACTAAACCATAGAGGTGTGTACTGTACAGCTAAAAGGATCAAAAATGGTTGCCCAGCCAGACACCCAGCAGACACCTATAGGAAAAACTACTGACATGGATGGTTTATCCCACACTGCTCCCAGATACAGACAAGCCACATGTTTGGAAACTGGTGTTTCCAGTAAGCTGGTCAGTGACTGCCCACTGGAAAAGTGAATACAAATATACTTTGAGTAATAGAATAATATCCTGAACAGCTCATCTCTGTGATAATTTGCATGAAAGAGAGAATAAACAAATTAGCCAGGCAGTGGATTGGGCTACTGGAGAAAGGTCAGATGTTGGTATCTGCCAACTAAGGTAGAGCACGTAGAATCTACAAACCTGTGCTAGAGTGGGAACAGTAAGCACATCTGATAACTACTCCTGTTGCCAAGTGAACCGACTTCAGATAACCAAGTAAGAGATTGATTCAAATGTAAAAATTTAGCTATATACATCTAGGAACTGGAATGTTTTTTTTATTATTATTATTTAATAGAAGTAAATTAATAAATGTCTTTTTAAAGCAACACTGCGTTCTATTTTCTGAAATAGATATATTTTGATAAATGATTGTCATGTGTTGCTCATTGGCTCATTGGCTTTCTTATTAAGGGTCTTTAGATTCTCACTGGCTTGCTTATTAAGGGTCTAGACCTGGTTGTTGTATAGCTAGTTTATGAAAAACAATCTATTTTATACACTCAATATAAATAAAATGTAATTTAACTGAATGAGTTTTCTGACATTCTATTTTTAAAACAGCCATGTTGGAAATATAGAGTAGAACGTTTTCATTAGTGTCCAGGCCATTGTAGCATATTTCATGCATCTCAATAGGTTAAGTTTGGTTAGACAAAACTGATGTACTGTATAGGCAAATAGCTATGCAAATAAACCTGAGCTGTTGGAAAACAGCAACATTACACTAAAAAATGCAAATAATTACCAGACATATTTCAACACATGACCATATATTGTTAATGTTAGTGTTTATAAAAGAAAGCAAAGTAATTTATTTGTAACATACCAACATGGTGTCTATAAATGTATGAAATATGTGAAAAGCATGTGACACTGGTACAGTAAAAATAAGAACCAATTAAAGCATCAGTTTTGCAAGGTTTCTGTAAAGGAGAGGGCTGGGCTAAACTCAGGAGCAGGGCTGGGCTAAACTCAGGAGCAGGGCTGGGCTAAACTCAGGAGCAGGGCTGGGCTAAACTCAGGAGCAGGGCTGGGCTAAACTCAGGAGCAGGGCTGGGCTAAACTCAGGAGCAGGGCTGGGCTAAACTCAGGAGCAGGGCTGGGCTAAACTCAGGAGCAGGGCTGGGCTAAACTCAGCAGGGCAGATTTAGAGCTAAACTGCTATATGTTTCCAGCATCAGAGTTAGAACTAAAACTATGGTATAGTAGATGTCTGGAAGCAAGAATGGATATCCATGATTGCAGGAGATATGCAAATGATCACACAAGATACGTAAATCTGACAAGCCTGAGACAAAGCCAAAACTTGAACTAAAGCAAAATGACATGACGCTTAGTACACTGGGAACTGCAAAGCTCAAGGGACAAACCATAACACACGTACCTTTTTTCAATAAATTGCTTAATACTATCTTTAAATGTCCTCAAACACTAACATTGAATACAAGTTTCTGTGTATTCCTCCAGTTTTGTTTTATATTAAAATCTACTGTGTGTGTCTGCTGACAACTTGTGGTTGCATATACTTTGCATTTTATCTCTGTAAAGCCAAAAGGTAAACAGAAGTTATATGAAACGAGATTTACTGAACTGAATATAAACTCCAACCCTTAAGGTAGTCTTAAATGATAATTACAGAGTTCTCCCTTTGTCTAGGTATCAGTGAGTGAACTCAAGATGGGCTGGATACCCTCTATAAAGTTTACAACATGCAGTTTTCTGGTGATCATGGCTACCATCTCGATATCTTCTTTAGGTTCGTATTTTTGGGCCCTCTACAGAAGTACATTATTGCACATTATTGTATACAGTACGTTAATGTACAAATTTGTACATTATTCTCATAATGTTTACACAACTGAAGAAATACGGGTCATTATCCATGCAAAGGTGTATTCCTATAAAGTTCCTCTGTAAAATTAGCACTACTGTTTTTAAACAGCAATGTCAAAACAATCTGAGAGTTTAAAGGGGAGCGGGTGTAACCTGTGCAGACTAAAGAACAAACAGTGCTATTCCTCGGATTATTCCAAAGTTTAAATATACAGAAATATAACATTAAAATGTTATCTTGATAATAGCATTAAGCTAACACTTAAATTGTAGTTATAGTCTGTGCTCATATACAGTTACAGTCTGTATATGTTCTATGTAGGTCTTCGTGAGTGTAAAATAAATGGATGTAATAAGATTTTTTTGATCGATGGTGGATATACAGGACGATTGCCTACCAATTGCAGTGGTGAGTCTTTCCATGGAGCTCATTCAGTTTAATGGTGTCTTATGGCTGTGGTGAGCATGAACTGATGTTTCTGTTTATTTTTGTTTTTTTATTTCTGTTGCAACAGGAGCAATTAATAATGACAGCTGCATTTTGGGATTTGATACAAATCAAACAGAAGGAACTACAGGTAGTAATAATAATAATAAAGTTACATATATATAGCACCCTTTCAAACCCAAGGATGCTTTACATTGACGGGGATAAACACGAGGCCGAACGAAGAGCAGAATGAAGGAATACAGAGAAGGACAGTTGTGAAGAGATTGTGGCAGAGAGTTCAAAAGTTTGATAGTAGTAGCACTGAAGGATGTGCGGCCCTTGGATGCGAGTGGAGTCTGTACTAAGAGGACCAGAGCTAGAGGATCTAAGGATGAAGGAGGGACCGTATAAGCGAATGAGCTCAGAGACACAGGCAAGAGCCAGAAAATGAAGTGCTTTAAAGGTTAGAGAAGGTTCTGAAGGTCACTTTGCATTTTACCTATGTCAGGTTTTTCTCTTCACTAAACAGAGAAGGAACACTTCTACTTACAGGAGGCGAGACACCCTAACTAAAAGTGCAATGAGCAATGCGTAGATGAAAGCAGTTCCACAGATTTCCACCACCAAGAGTGTAACATAATGAAAGATCTTCTACTTCTACCTGGTGGAAAAAGATCCCTGAAACCTTTCTGTTTAAATCCATGTTTTTCTAACATAGAATTCCACAGTTTCTCTTCCGTAGTTTTGCATATATGTTGTTGCCTTTGTATTTTAGAGAATGTATTATATTACATTATATTACTGAATATAATGCAGTTAAAAGCATTTTAAAAATCCAGTAAACACTGGTGCTGTGGCCAGAAATCGACCATCAGTAAAGAGCCAGAGGATGTCAACATCAACTATCATAGAACGAGATATCTAACAGTATTCCTGGCTGTTACTCTCAGCCATTCTCAGCTCAGCAGTGAGACAGACATGTGTAAATACTCCATGAACTCTGTCACCTAAAATGGTGCTCCTGCAGTCAGGAGGATCAATTTCAGACTGAAGTTACACTCAGATATATACTGCATTTATGATATGTACCTATTATAGTTGGCAGTGACTTCAGGTGCAAGGTAGGTGTTCCTAATTTAATATCTCTTTAGTGTGTATATTCCTACTTTTGGACAATATCTGACCTGTTTGCTATTATTTTCTCTCAGACTGTAATTATTCCAATATTGGATTGTGGTTGTTAAACAACAGCAGCGTTTACTCAATCAACATAACAAGAAACCAATATCTGAGACCACAGAAAAACATATACTTTTTGAAAGAGAACCAAGACAATTTCACAAGTGCATGCAACAACACCTTGCACGATATACAAGGTACATAACAATATTTCATCATTCTCATAATTTGACTTTTATTATTCCTTAAAGTTGTTTGGATTAAAAACAGTGCCCTGCATGACTACTTGAAAAAACATGCAGGGAGGCAAACGCAGATCTCCAACTGAAGAGGGCTAATGAAAGTAGCAAAACAAAACAGAAACACTAACAGAGAAAAAACAGAAACGCTAACAGAGACAAAACAGAAACGCTAACAAAAACAAAACAGAAACGCTAACAGAGGCAAAACAGAAACGCTAACAGAGACAAAAGAAAGGCAAAGTCTTAGAAACACAAATAAGGCACAGATATAACATATCTGAATGGGGTGCGCTATAAAACCAAAATATAAGCATATGTAACAAAAGACCAGACATAAACAAATATAAAGGACCAAACATAAACAAAATGCCAACAGCAAGGGGCATTGTCACAATTCATTGCTTTCTATATTCAATTTCATAACAAACTATGCAATCTACCTGATATTTCTATATTTATATCAATATTTATAATCTACAATTTCTTCCAAAAAACTTGACTGACTTGACTTTCCAGAACCCTGAAAAGCATGTAGTGCTGAGTTTTGCTTACCCTTACTATGGGTGCCAGAGACCTCACAGAACTCTGCATGTGTCCGGAATGCATGATGACAACAAAACTGGAATACGTAATTACAAAAGAATTCAAAATACAAAAAACTAAACTTCAGGAAAACAAACTAACAGGAAACAGGCAGCAAGGCAATATTTCGAACACAGAAACATAACAAAAAGGTGAGGAACTTAGACATAGGCTTAGTGTTCTGACCAGCGACAAGACAGGGAAAACAGAGCTTAAATACACAAACTAACAAGGACTGATGAGGTACAAGTGAGACCAATACGAAGCAGAGAAAACAAAACAAGAACAGTAACAAATCAAGGGAACACATGGCTAGGAGTTGCCATGGGAACTGCAACACCTGGGAAGAGGGCAGTCGTGACCATTCAAATAACTTTTTTCATGACTAAACATACATGTAATACAACCATATAAATATTCATTCATTCTTTCATTTTCTATATCACTTTAGCCAATTCAAGTCAGTGGAACAGCACAGGAGACTGTAATGTCATGAGAACGTATGGAAATTGTAGTGTGACATGCCTGGATCCCAAATCCATTTGCCGGTCTGACAGTTATAACACAAACTGTACAGGTAAAAACACCTTTTTACAGAGACACTGGGTGGGGCATGGATATTGGGTGGTGTATTGTCTGCCTCAGAATTAGCTAAAAGCCAAATGACTTATACTTTACAGTGGGGTCTCACTAATTCGTGTTTGCATATTTGTGTGAGTGTGCATTACAGATTACAGCAGTAATTATGACAACATCGTGTTAAAAAATGAAACCATAGGTTGCTATAAGTGCGGCTCCGCATTAGAAAAACCAGAGGGACACAGTGATATTCCTTTTCTTCACGACATAAGTACTACTAACTTGGCGTAAGACAATATCAATTATGAAAAGAGAACAATTAAATTCTCTTAGGACTATGAATAATTTTAATTTCAAAATTATAACTAATAATTATAACTCTCTCTCTTTCTGTTACTTCAGTTCTGTTATGACGGCTCTGACCTCCCATGTTCTCAAATTAATGGAGAACAAGTCAACAATGTCCGTGTCTTATGGAGACGTGCAGGGTATTTTTGTGAAACAGAAAGACCCAGTTACCCCAGACACTGTCACTTTTGCCTACTCCAGTGGCACCAACCTTGGGGTAGGTACAGGAGAGTAGGTACAGTTTAGAAAAATAAAGTCTTTGTAAAATGGTGTACGTGCGTGTAAAAAAAGTAACCACGTGATAAAACCCCACATTCCATAGCTCATGTGCACTCTTCACTGCCTTACTCTATTAGAAAACGGGCTTCTTACAACCGTATGGTGAAGATAGAAGCTTCTGAAAAAGCTGCAACATCCTTTATGTAATCCTTACATTCTCACCACCCACCCATTCAAAACATGCATTTATTGCATGCTTGTTCTCCCAATCCTTCAAGGTTCAGTTTCTGGCTTCAGGTCCATTGTTGGCCAGATATTTTTGGATTGCCCACCACTCTAACAGTGACACTGATGTGTAAAAACATCAGTGCCTGTTACTCTTATGCCAACACATCCTCCTCTACACGCCTGTGTCACATCCTCCTGTAAGGGTTGGCACCAGGCCAAGTCAACCACACTACTAATCAGGCTTGATGCCCAACAGCTGGGCTAGACCTTATATAAGCCCAGTGACCCAGTCACTCAGTGCTGGGTCTTTGCTAAAGTTCTGAGCCAAGTTCCTAGCCGGTAACTTCGGGTATTGAGGTCTGTGAGCCCTTGTGCTACACCTCATTTCTTCCCTGCGAGGGTGTCCGTGTTTTGACACGTCCCCTCCCCTCTCCAGTTTTCCCCTCTCGAGTCTGTCTCTCTCCTGAGGGTTCCCTTAGCCATTCAAGTTCTTCCTCGTTTTCTGGTTTTGTCTGGGAAGTTTTAGTTTGAGTTTTCCTCAGTGCATCGGGGTTGCCATCTCTTCCCGTGGCGTCCTTTGTTCTCCCTTTTTCCAAGCTCGGCGTGGTGGTTAGTTTTTACTTTTGTTTTACCTGTTCCAAGATCTAACGGTTCTGCACACGGTTCTCTCATCATTAGAGCGTGGTTGCTCACCCAGCAGGCTGTCTGTGTCATCACCTAGCTGACCTGGGTTTGAGCCCACCTTACACCTTCTGAACCATGCCTGTGTTGCTGCTAGGCTGAAAATTCTGTTATCCAAATCATATCTGGTTATTAGTGAGCCTGTGGACCAAATCTAAGCAGGGGTGAACTGTGATGAGACTGGCTGACAATTTCTGCAATATAACAGATGGCCTGCAGCCTTTAATTGTGCACATAGAAAGTTCTAGTTCAAGGTCAGTGTTTCCTGTTAGAGGGAATACACTCTAAGAAAGTACATTCAGTTTTTTATGTAGAGAGGTAAGTAATTTGTTTTACATTAAAAAAAACAATTTTGAACAAGAAGAAGAGAGAAAAGGAAAAGTTTGGCAGTTTTGTCAACTACTAAAAAGCCTGAAACACTGTCATTTCCGCAGCGCCTCGAAGATAGCACTCAGCTCTGGACTTTTCCCAGGACGATCTCAATACCGAGGGAGGCTTTTGAGGAAGCTTTTAAACAAAACATCACCGTTGTGTTTGCTGCTGTGTTCCGATTTCCAAATTTTAGCAAGGTACATTGGTATTTTTCCATTCAGTTATCAGATAAGGATGTCAAATATGTAGAATATTTTTGAATTAATTAATTAATTAACAAACAAACCATTAGCTAAAGCAGTCACTTAGAGAGAATTTTGCTGGCCAAATTATAAAAATGAAGAGATTCTTACTAACACCAAACTATTTACTAAAAATCATATCTGGGAAAACATTCCCACCTCTCTTTCTCCCTCTTTCTCTCTTTCTCCCCCTTTCTCTGTCTTTCACTCTTTCTCTCTTTCTTCCTGTTTCTCTCTTTCTCTCTCTCTCCCTCTATAGATAGATAGTGTCATTTTAAATAATGAAGTGTATTCCATTGAGATGGGAGCAAACATAACCAACCTCAAGAACACAATTAACCTAACCTTCAGGAATTTTGACCCGGTAATTCAATACACTCAACACAACAAAACTATTATATCCACCCAAATATAACACACAGGACTCTCAGTTATAACAAACAGGACTGTCAGTCATAACACGCAGGACTGTCAGTAATAACATGCAGGACTTTAGTTATAACACACAGGACTCTCAATTATAACAAGCAGGACTCTCAGTAATAACACGCAAGACTGTCAGAAATAACATGCAGGACTTTAGTTATGGCACGCAGGACTCTCAGTTATAACAAGCAGGACTGTCAGTAATAACATGCAGGGCTTTAGTTATGGCATGCAGGACTCTCAGTTATAACATGCAGTTACCTATTGAAAACAATTTGTTTATTATAACATTATCTAAGATTTGACTTTTTTTTTCTGCAGAATGATGGTGTTCCTTCTTGTCACTCTTGGAACGGAAAAGGTTATTATACGTGCTTTAGATTATCTGCTGTGTGCCACTCTTGTGACCAACAGGCTAACTATGAATGACTTCTGTGATAAAAATAATAATAACAATCTCTGATTATATAACATTTTTCAATGTTGTTCCAAAATCTCAAAATTATTTAGATTGGAAAGATGAAATATTTATAAATATTAAAATCATACTTTTTATGATAGTAATAATATAAAATAAGATAAAAAAATAACAAACGCATAACTCTATACCTTATAAAATGTTTAACTAACTATGTTTAACTAAGTTTAAACCTAAACAAGCGTGTTTTTAGTCTGGATTTTAAAACTCCAGACAGCTGACATCCCTAATATTTTTCTAGAACACCATTCAAGAACATTTCTAGAACATTTTCCACTAGCTAAGTGGCGGTTGGTTACTTTTCTAACCAATTGAGGGCTTATGTAACAATGACGCTGCTGTCACTAGGTTCCCAGCAAAACTGGACAACTGAAGGGTGCAATACGACTATTATAAATGCCACTGTAACCTGTGAATGCCAGCACCTGACCTTCTTTGCTTTGCTGATGGTGGTGAGATTCTCTTTCAGTCATGTACCTCAGTGACCACTAACCCCACCTACAGAGATCCTCCTTCAGTTCCAGCCATAGCCTAACACACCTTCTTGAACTGGTCATTCCCCAACACACCTGCTATAACTGATCATAATCCAACACACCTGCTCTATCTAATCATAACCCCACACACCTGCTCAAATGAATCATAACCCACCTGATCGAGGTCTTCAGAAAACCTTGCATTAGTTGGATCAGGTGTGGCACAGTAAGGGTTAGACGTTCTACATGAAGACAGGTTTTTACAGAGGTTTGATTTGACCACAGACCACAATATATATTCACCTGAAAGGTTTAACTGTCTAATGATGCTTGTGCAGTAATGTTACCTTGGCCAAAGTTTATAAAACATTTCTGATTGAGAAACAATAACTTAGATTAGACCTAAGGGAAGCCCGGTCCAGGAGATGTCAAAATGGTTATGGTGTTTCTACAGCCACCTGAAAACATAAGCAGCTCAGACTTGAACAACCTCACCTACATCACCTCCATTGGCTGTGGGCTCGCCCTCTTCTTCCTATGTGTGGCTCTTTTCATGCACTTCTTGATAAGGTACAGTGTGAGCAGAAAGAAAGAATGAAACAAAAAAGATTTAACATTTAACACAAAACAACTAATCTAAGTAGTCATTAAAGGTTCATGCCCTTTCTGGGTTGAGAGGAGCTCGGGTGGAAAAACTGTGCAGTATGTCTCCAGGATGAACTCCAGGATGAACATCTCCAACATCTCTCCACAGGCAGGCGAGAGCCAGCGTTTCGGTTCATATCCTCATAAACCTGTTTGTGGCCCTGTCTCTGTTGAACCTGACCTTTCTGACCAACGGGTCTGTGGCGAACTTGCAGAGCCTGATAGCATGCAAGCTAATGGCAGGCTTCATGCACTACTGCTTGCTGGCCAGCTTCACCTGGTTTGGCCTGGAGGCCCTGCACCTCTGTCTGCAACTGGTCAATAACCCAGCGACTATCAAACACTACCTCACTAAGATCTGCATCACTGGCTGGGGTGAGTGTTGGAATGAAACCCTGATGATCTGTGTTCGCAGGACAATGGCATTGTCCTCTATTACTGCTGTTTGAGGACAGTTGTGGACAGCTGACACAAGTTTTTATAGACAACTCATGTCATTTGACCTTTGACTTATGTTTTCTTTAGTGCCTCCTGCCATTACTGTGGCTGTCCTTTTCTGTGCGGGGAAATACAATAAACTTGTCTTCCACACTGATTCAGGAAATGTGGAAAGAATGTAAGTAAGCACAAAATGCTTTTATACTCAGGTCTTAATTTACACCATAAATGCTCAAATCCTCTGGTACAGGTCTTCTTCTTGTGGTGCTCCATTTTAGTCTGTGTTCAGTTGGTGGCAGGGCGTTTAATCTTACAGCTTCCAAGCCTTGGACCTCAATCTTCAAAGACCTCAAAGACACCCCCATCCACACACACTATTGTTGCTGTATTCTCATTTTTACTATTTTTGCTACTCTATTTGTTTTTGGCTTACTGTTGTTTTGCTCTGGTTTTCTATGTCCTTTTTCTTTACTGTCTGTTCCTCATTTTGTCACATTTTGCTATGTCAGACGTTGATTTTTAGTCTGAAAGTTGCCATGTTTATCTTATTCTCTTGTTGCTGTATTACTCTCATGCTGCTCTATTACCCATCATGCTCTCTGTGATCTGCGCTTACAGGTGCTGGATTGTAGACTCAGTCACCCTATACGTGGTGAACATCGGTTTCTATTCCATCATCTTCCTCTTCACACTGATGACCTTCATCTTCATGCTACGCTGGCTCTACCTAGTGAAGAGGGTGCATGTGGCATGCCTCAGAGACAATGCCAGCTCAGGTCAGAGCACCAACACAGACACCGGCAACATGTTCACTGTGATGGGTCTGTGCAGCATGCTGGGACTCACCTGGGGCTTTGCATTCCTGGCATACGGCGCCATGCGCCTCCCAGCTTACTACATCTTCACTATCCTCAACTCCTTCCAAGGTGGGTCAGAGAAAGAAGTAAAATGGCTATTTCTGCTGGATGTACATGATTTGCAGTGTCTGGGTTAGTTTGATGATATAGTAGTTATGGGGGCAAAGCTCTGTTTACACAGGTGTCGCCATGGCCCCCGTGGCGACAACCAGCAGACAAAAATCACGTGTATCCAGTCATTTGCAGACCATGGTCATCTTCGTTTACAACGTAACAGCCCAGTCCCCAGTGAGTCGCTAGCTCATTCAACCCTTTCCTGTTTCTTCTCAGGATTCATCCTCTTCATATATTATTACAAAACCAGCAAGCTTGTGGGGGAAGTGGACACCCAGTCAGGAGAGCCCACCATTGTGGAAAACCCTTACGACAAACCAAAAATATTTTAAATCCAGCTGGAATTCAGATACTAGGTTAGGCTAGGTATTCATATCAAGTAATATAATGTCTTAAGAAGACAAGACCCAGAAGCTCTGTTGTTGGGGGCTGTACCAGTGCGAAGGACATCTGATAAGTTAGAAAGACCATGTAGGCATGTTGGTGAAGAAAAAGGTCATAGGTTGTTTCCCATCATGCAAGTCTTCAGAAATTTGGACATCAACGAGTTGCACCTCCTGCTGCTTCAGAGCACTTTCCTTACAAAGCTGGCAAAAGGCTTTTATGTGATACATCCTGTCTCTCTGGAAATTGTGTGTAATGCAGTCTTAAATACCTCTACATCCATTACTGAACTACACTGCAGTTACTACTGAATATCGCTTATAATTATATATATATATATTAAGCAAAATATTTTCAGACTGTAAACATTAATGATTTTTGATTCTAAATGAAAGCTTAATGTTTCTTTTTAGCAAAAGTTTTAAATAAAATGCTTCATACTGGCACTAGATTACTGCCGCACCAGTGCATCACTGCTACATCTCCCACCTCGAATAACTGGGCAGATCCTGCCGTCCACAACTCACATTGACATCTTTACGTTGGCATCTTTCAGTACAGGGTGTTTGGATTTCAGAGAATCAGCGTGTTCCTCGAACGCCACCAAAGAATTTAATGAACTTCAATTTCAAGATATTTACGGCATTTTATCCAAACCGTTTTATGACTGAACACAACGTGAGCAATTGAGGGTTAAGCGGCCCAACAGTGGCAACTTAGCGGTGGTGGGGCTTGAACTGACAACCTTCTGATTATTATAACCTTTTAATTATTATATTAAAATATATAAGGGAGGGGGGAAAAATGAGATTATACATGAGGGAGGAGCTAAGAAAAAGTCGTCACCACGTCACCCTACGTAGGCTGCCGGTACGAGCGGGAAAATTCATAGTGTGTCGAGTTGTTTTGGTGGAGGTAAGTGTGATGTTAGCATAGCTAGGCTACTTAGGTTATGTGTGTTGACACAAATCAAATACAAATGGGCACAGTTCAATAGTGGCACGATAAAGCGCCCGAATTGAAATCACCGTGGTATTTTAATTTGCTATGAGTTTACCAGTTTACAGTTATGTCAGTTAACTCGCAACTGCTGATTTCTTGTAAACTAGTTAGCTAGCAGTTATTTATCCGATCTTCGTTTTATTGCCTAGGTAACCAGGTTGGGTTTACTGGATGTAAATGAATTATAGACAAACGAGGTTAATCAGCTAGGGAAACATTCTCTGCATCCAATGTCGCTGCAGTTCATTTGCCGAATCTTACATAAGAAAGTTGGTTTGCGTTAGCCACCTAGCTGTAATGCTAAGACAGGATAACTAGCTGGCCAGTCAAGGTGAAAGAGAGCTAAGAAAAAGTCATAATTCGCCGTGTCCAACTTTTTGCCGATTAACGCTATCTTACGTCTTTTTCTGTCTGATCTGACAGTTCATCACAGTGCATGACCAGCTAAAGTGGCAAGAAAGCAGCCGGATAACTAACCTAGGTAGGTCTGTTGGCTAACGTTAGCTAGCTAGCTGTTTTACTAATTAATCGGACGTTAGCTGTATAACGTTGACGAGCTGGCAGGCTCAACCAAGTTAATTAACTTGACTAACTAGCTATATAAAGTTGATTGCAGATAACGTTACATTTTCCATTACTACTTTAGTTTGGTTTGAAACTTCAGATAGCAACATGGCAATTTCGAACATAATCGTCATAAAATTGCATAATGCTTTAAAGTTTACACTGGCAAAACTTGGCTAGCTTTTAGTCACTCTTGTCTAGAGTTGTGCCTAGCTGGCTAGCTATCTTAGTTGTGTCCATGGAAGAAATCCTTATTCTATCATATTCGGGCCAGAGTCTAAGGTTATCACTAAACAATGAAGTAGGAGTTGCTTGACTGATTGTAAAGGTGCGATGTGTGCCACGTCCAATGGTCCAGGTTGTTGCGATGGCTATGAAAAGTGTGAGCCGAGTGGAGGTAGAGACGGAAGTCGAGGAGGAGAGTTTTGGACCCCAGCCTCTGAGCCGCCTGGAGGTACAGCTACCAATAACACATTTTCCTGTGAAAAGTAGGCTAATATACCGTTTACTTCTGTCACAATGCACAAGTGGCCACCTAGATCTGTTCTGCAGCCCTAAGCTGAAGACTGGTTAGATCATGTGACTGTTGCACTGTGGTTTGTTATTCATTTATGTTCACTTTTTGCTCACTCTGTGGTCACACCTGCTGTTCCTAATGAATGTATCTTAATATATGATTTTTAAAAAATTCTTATATCTGTTAAGGGTGCCTTTCTGCTCACTGTGCCGATCGGAATGGTGTGTGTGTGTGTGTGTGTGTGTTCCCAGCAGTGTGGTATCAGTGGCAGTGACCTGAAGAAGCTGGAGGAGGCAGGCTTCCACACCATTGAGGCCGTGGCCTATGCACCCAGAAAGGAGCTCCTTAACATCAAGGGCATCAGCGAGGCGAAAGCTGATAAAATCCTGGTGAGGATGATCACAATCTCAGACATGCTACCAAGCACTATCTAAACCACCATGTCCAGGTCTTTACCAAAGCCATTGAAAATGTATGCTAGCCACTGGAAAAGTAATGATTATAAATAGTAAAATATTTCTTGCATATATTACAGATGCATGCATGCATGCATGCATGCATACATACATACATTCATATGTATCTGTGAAATAAAGTTTTTGATAGCTTTGAAGCTGGTAGTGTTTTTATAGTTTACCAGATGCTGTCCACTGTGGTGTTGATTCTTTCTCATATTGGCTGTCTCCAGCAGTTTTCAGAGCCCAGTCCTGAGTGTGTGGTCTGAATGAATCTGATATCCGAGTCCTGCAAGTCCTTCAGCTCATTCTCGGTTTCTGTGCAGGGGGAGGCTGCCAAGTTGGTTCCCATGGGGTTCACAACGGCAACAGAGTTCCACCAGCGCAGAGCTGAGATCATCCAGATCACCACGGGCTCCAAAGAGTTGGATAAGCTTCTGCAGGGTGAGAAGTCCACTGACTGAAGGAGCTGGAGTTAGCAGCCTGGCTGGAGCGTTGTACAGTGTGTTGCTTTTGCAGGACTGGCCACAAAGTGGTGGTGCAGGAAGCATCAACAGAATGGATCCCATTCTGGAGTAGGTTTTTGCATATTACTGGGTTTTCTGTGATATAACAGCAAAATGGCACAACTGTAAGGTCGTTCTTTTCAGCACCACAGCTGTAAGTGCCACAGAGTCCTCTAACTGCAACTGAGACCCCCTCCCCACCTTTCTAGGTGGTATTGAGACAGGCTCCATCACAGAGATGTTCGGGGAGTTCCGCACGGGGAAGACGCAGTTGTGCCACACGCTGGCGGTCACCTGTCAGCTGCCCATTGACCAGGGAGGAGGGGAGGGCAAAGCCATGTACATCGACACCGAGGGCACCTTCCGGCCCGAGAGGCTTCTGGCTGTAGCTGAGAGGTGAGAGGTACACAGACAGCAGGGCTGAGACCAGTTCAACTCAACGTGGATGTTGGCAGAGGCTCACTTGAGTCTCACTTTTTTTTTTCTTTTTTCTTTTTTTAAAGATTTTATTATTTTATTATTATTCTTTTTAAATTGAGGAGTCAAAGAAATTGAGACAAATTAACAACAAGGCAGCAAACGATAAAAATGAACGGTGTAGAAAGCCCTAATCTAAATTGGGGTAACAATTGGTAATATCAAAAGCCCTGATTTACAGACATTAGGTTTTGTTTTTATGGTTTTCTTTACCTTGGAATCCTTTCCATAGCACCAAACACAGCTCACATTCACACACGCACCCAAATACACTCTAACACAGTTTAAAGGGGAGGGGCTTAATCTGCCAGCATCATCTGTAATCAAAAACAGCAGTGTTGCCTTTTAAAGCGAATGTTATCTTCTCCAGTCTATGGAAATGGATAATGTCTTGACTGAAGGTGGTTTTGTAGAGTTTCACAGTAAAAAAAAAAAAGTGGCATGTAGCCAATAGATGAAAGCCAGAATATCCAATTGAACTCTTAATAAGGCGAACCAAAGGAGCTACCGAATATAGCAATAGAGGGGCATGTGTTGATGTTAATGCGCAAGACCCTTGACATTCTCCCAAAACAATCAGACCAGAATTTACTTATAGTGGGACAGAAATAAAACGTATGCCAAAGTAAACGCTGAGGTAGTGCATTTATCACAGTGATTACTGATTGTTAGGGTAGAATTTAGATATTTGAGACTTGGACCGGTGAACACTCTAATGCTTTGAACTGGATCATCTGAAGTCTGGCCCAAATGCACTGGATCATGTTGTCCCACTATTGTTCAGTAAAAGCGCTATCTAACTCTCATTCAGTGGCTCTCTTGATCTCATCCAAGGAACATGTATCCAAGACAATAAGTTGTGAATATATCCTGGATATAAGTGATTTTTGGGAGAGGTCTGGTGTCAGATGGTCTTCTCAAAGGAAGACAAAATAAAGCGTCTAACTTCGAACTAACAAAATGGATATGAATAGGGCAGATTTAAAGTCAAACCCCTCTCATTTATAGCAGTTTTATGTTTATACCAATTAATAGCAGTCAAATAGCAGTTAAAAAGCTTCACATTTTAGTAGTGATGGTGGTTTTTGATCCTGTGCGTCCGAGTGCCGGAGGGAAAGGGGAGCTAAGCACATGTGCGTGGGGTGTTCTAGGTACGGGCTGGTGGGCACTGACGTTCTGGATAATGTCGCATATGCTCGCGCCTTCAACACAGACCATCAGACTCAGCTGCTCTACCAGGCGTCGGCTATGATGGCAGAGTCCAGGTAAACCGCACGCACACACACACACACATACACACGCACTGCTGCTGAAAGGGAACTCTGTTTTGATCATTTTCACCCTCCCCTCTCTCAGGTATGCTTTGCTCATAGTGGACAGTGCCACTGCACTGTACAGGACGGATTATTCCGGAAGAGGGGAGCTCTCGGCCCGTCAGTGCCACCTTGGCCGCTTCCTCCGCATGCTGCTGCGTCTTGCTGATGAGGTGAGACCCGCACGCACTGACTGACGTGCCCTAATGCTGGACACAACAGCTAGAGAGACCGGCTAGGTTGTAACTGAACAGAAAAACCACCTGATCTCTTTTTAAAGAAGTGCCCTTGGTATGTAGGAAAATAGTTTGAAAAGATCTTCTGAGATGACCGAGAAAGGGCTATAGGTATGAGAGATTTGAAGCTGAAGGAATATTCCTTTAAGAACACAGTATATATTCTCGTGTCTAGTTTGGCGTGGCTGTCGTCATCACCAATCAGGTTGTAGCTCAGGTGGATGGTGCTGCCATGTTCTCTGCAGACCCCAAGAAACCCATTGGAGGAAACATTTTAGCACACGCCTCCACAACCAGGTAAGATCCTTATAGGAGAGTGATCTCCTAATTATGCAACCATATTTTTTTATTTATATATATATAAAATTTTTAAAGAATTTTAAATGTAACTGTTCTTCAATCCCTCTCTCTCTGAGGCTGTACTTACGGAAGGGCCGAGGTGAGACCAGAATCTGTAAGATCTACGACTCCCCCTGCTTGCCTGAGGCAGAAGCCATGTTCGCCATCAACGCGGATGGAGTTGGAGATGCTAAAGACTGAGAGACACCTAGAAAGGGCGCACACCGTGTGGACTCATAAAGGAGACCCAGTACTACCTACACTAACGCACACGGCCATCAGTACAAACGCCAACGCTATCTCGGGAGGAAGGGGCCCATGTTTGAGAAGAATAGATCCGAGGGTGTGATGGCAGTGTTCTGCTGAACCTGTGGCTGACCTGACTGCTTATAGCACCACTCTGGGGCTATGTCAGGGGCTGTGAAATGCAGCCCGAAAGCTCACAAACTCCTCGATCTTTCCCTTTGTTTCCCTGCGGTTAGAATCAAATGTCAGAATAATGTCAGTGTAATACTGCACACCTTTGTTATTTATTCATTTTCTTTACACCTGTATTCAGTTACATTACATTCAGTGACCCCAGAGCAGCTGGTCTCGAGTTCATATACTCTCTGCGAGATGTCTGATGAACATGTCCGTTGAAACAGATTCCTCTCCCTCTCTCGCTCACGCACACACACACACAGGCATATTCATTTAGTGTGATCTGGACTTGCACTGTTCGTTTCATTTAACATGGAAGCTGGTTCTCAGGTGCCTCGTTCAGATGTGTTTGAGTAGACAGTGGAAACCATGCTGTGGCTCTGGCGCCCCCCACCACCGCAGACTAAACAAATTGTTGTGCTACAGGATTATTGCCCAAGATATTTTATTATTCCTTTTTGGTGTGATGTAATTGGGTTATTAGTGGTGGGGAAAAAAAAGATTATTTTTGTTTTTCCTGTTTGTGTTTGTGTTTTGGTGACCTTGGAACTGTAACCATTTTTGTACAGAGAATACTTTGAATTAAATGTTCTGTTATTGGTCACACTGCTCATTTAATAATTCACCAATTACATTTTTGCTTCTTAAAATTTAAGTCAGAAATATCAGAGTTTGCATCTTTTGTGACTATTAAAAATTAAACTGCTGGAGCATCAGTGTATGTGCAATTAACTGCCAGCTGTCACCTAGTCTACCTACCCCCTTTACATGTGCATTAACATACAATAATAATGCTTTTACAAACCAGAAAAGGACTGGATTCATTTCTGTAAAAATCAGAAAGGTTGGGGCCTTGTAGGAATATATTTGATGCATTTTTATTTTACTATTTGTTGCATTTGGAAAGTTTAAAATGATCTCTTGCCAAGGTTTCAGAGCAACAGCAAACACAAAGGGTTCATTATAATTGTAAGGTTCTGCAAGTCAAAATATTAAGGCCATCATTGTTTGTCAGTTAACAGTGCAATAAAATGCAGCTTTATACACACAGCCATGGGAATGACAGCTAGTTATGACACTGCAGAAGTTACTGTCTGATTAAAAATATTAAACTAAAACAAAAATATTTTGTCTAAACACAGTCAAATAATTTAACTGATACTTCTGTCACTTAACATGGGTAATTACATTTTGAAACCTTATACTTATATAACTACTTATAACAAACTGTCTTTTACATGTCAGTGATGGTCCCGTTTGTGTCTGTAAATTTGGACTGACTTGTGGTGGTGTATTTTCTCACCAGACGACCACACAGGTAGCATATAACAGATGTCCAGCTCTGTCCCAGGAGATAAAGCACAACTGGCTCTAAAATTCAGATGCTACTTAAAGCCTGGGTTACCTGGCTCAGGTGTGTTTGATTAGGAATGGAACTGAACTACAGGGTAGTAGATCTCCAGGAGCAGAGCTGTACTGGCCTGACAGAGCCTGATCTTGATTTCATACACCCCCTCATCGCCATAAGACTGAATGGTTAGTGAATGTGTTTACATTTATATAATACAAACTCTTAAATGAATGCATTTAAGCACACTTAACTCTTCTGGGAGATTCTTCATGTGTGGATCACTCCCCTTACACTTTTTTACTAGTAAGACAGCCTCTCGTCATGTGACGGACAATTTCACCAGACCCCTCCTCAGAGCAACAGGTCTACTGTGCTGTCAATCAAAGCCTGCAACTCCTCCTCCAGCAGAGAGATGCCAGTCTCCTGTGGGTTGATGCAGAGAACTTGAAACTTGGGGTTGCAGGTTATAAAAAGACTATAATATTATAAAAATGTTTGGCACTACATCCCATCTCCAAACCCTCCCAAGCCTGATGTGTGTCAAATCATATACATAAATTGACGAAGCAAAGTATGGAAGTACACAATTTCAGACCCTGTTGTACAGTTTGTACAGGCCCTGTGTGTGAGACAGGTGTTTTTCAAGACGGACTACAAGACGACACTCAAACATCAATAACACAAGAAGAGAAAAAGCCCCTAGTGCCTAGAGACCAGGGTGGGCAGACTGTACCTGGGGGCTGTTGGCAGGCATGGTCAGGGCCAGCTGTGCCCAGCGTCTGGCCTCAGAATGATTTCCCAGCTCTTTATGGCACTGAAAACACACATTCAGCACAGTTAAAGCTGCACTCCAGTATTCTGACTTTTCATCCTCACTTGGAATAATGACTATGATTGGATATGTGCGTTTCAGATTATTCTGAAGGTTTTATCGATTATACCCTGTTGTTAAACTTCACAATGATCTTAGCAAGCAACTTAAATATCTTTTAAAAGGTTAATCTAAGCATAGATTTTTCAACAGTAACTATATGAAGTGATTTTTGCCAAATACATTACCTTGGCGATGTACAGCCTCACAGTCCTGGAGAAGCCTGGCTTGAGCTCTTCAGCCTTAACACATACAAAACACACAAACAGCACATTAAGTATTCACATCAAAGGAACCAGATACCTAGAGCCTTTATGCAACAGCAATACCAGGGGGCTGATCTAGGATCAATTTTGTAACTAAGATCACAATAAAACAATGGCAGCCTCATCTCACACTAGTAATCCAACACAAGGCAAATACCTGTCCAGCATAATAATAAAATGAAAATAATACATAATAAAGTACTAGATCTAAAAGTGAAAAACTAAGTGTGTAATCCAATTGTTATTGCAGCATTAAATTTCATTGGCCAGCTGTGTTGGCTCCTCCCCTCCCATGGAAAAAGGCCTATAGGGAAGCACCTTTAGGAAGTTCTCCAATGCTTCATTTAGAGAAGAGGTGGGAGGGGTCTCGTACAGGGCAGTAGCAGCCTTCTTCTCCACCCAGGTCAGACTGCTCACCTGGATGCAAGAGAGAGAGAGAGAGAGAGAGAGAGAGAGAGAAAGAACAGCGTGAGAAATGATCAAAATACACAGATGACTGAAATTTATCATTTATGCAAAACGTCTTCGTGACTTATTATTGGTACTTTTAAGACTCTAGGTAAGTGTGGGCCGCGTGCTGGTGCTCACCTCAAAGCACCAGCGGCCCAGCAGGTAGAAACAGAGCGGGTCGTCATTCTGGAGGACTAGGGCCCGGTCCAGGTGCTCCTGGAGCAAAATGCCAGGTAAGGTCACACATCACACCCTCCACCAACATAGACGCATAACTGGTGCTTGCAAACACCTCTCCCGGCATGGGTGTGGGTCTCAACGTACAAACACACACATCGGCCGTTCCGTATCCCGTTCTGGAGCGAGGCTCAGTATGCCGTAGAACCTGCCCCGAGCACGTGCTAACCAACATGCTGACGTTGACTTTTCCCGCCGTCATCCTGTCCCTGCTTTTTTGTTTGCTGAACATTTTAAGAAAATAAGAATTCTTGAGGAGTCTTTTAAATAACAATTTATCTTAATTTACCTAATCTGGTCTGGACTGTACAGTCCTGGACTGCACCACTGTCAGTTGTGCTCTGGTCCAAGGCGCTCACAATGACACGTGCATTCTGGAGAGGTGATGTCACTGCGGCGCACATTCTCACCTTTAAGATATGACTGCTCTTTAGTTTACCATGTATGCTCTCAGACTGAGACTGGCCAAGCAGAATGGCGAACCTGTCGCAGATAGACAGCGAGAGAGAGGGAACGTGTGTTATTAGTGCATACTTTACACATTAAAACAAATCCAATTCTTATGTTAGAGTAAAATCACTGTTAGGCTGCAACGGGGAAAAGATCATGTACTTTAGGCACAGACAGGTTCCTTTAATCTTACGATTTAACACTGTTCCTCTGATCACCGGGAGCAGCTAGCTAATCTCCAACTGCTCCTCTTAACGCTTCTGTGACCTTTTCATGCATGCGCACACACACACACACACACACACACACACACACACACACACACACACACACACACACACACACACACACACCCTGCTTCCTCTCCCTGTGCCTCCTCTGTACAAACCCCATAAATACTTTCCCTTTGCTATTAAATTAAGTAAGTAAACCTTCTGACTACAACTGACTCATCTCTTGATTTGGGGCTTGTAGAGAGAGCAGACAGGACGGAGATGGGTACGTTATACTGGGGCTGAACTGCCGGCGTAAACAAGAGGCTTTAGAACTTAACAAAAACCCAACATGTACATGTATTACAGCACACTTACCGACTGAAACAGTCTTTGTAGCTTGAAGCCCTGTGTGTGTGTACGTATGTGTGTATACACGTGTTTGTGTGTGTGTGTGTGTGTGTGTGTACCATTTATGACACTCAGCATTAAGTCCATTCCTGTGAAGTGCCGCCTCTGCCTCATCACGCCCTGCAAAGTCAAAGGTCAGATTTACCAGAACCAAAAGGCTTTACTGAAATGTTACAAAGTATTTTATTAATATCATATTACAATAAGAGATTACAGCTGCCTTGGGTAGTCTGGAGTCTCAGCAGTGTAACAAAGAACTACTTCAAGTGCTATTTGTTATAAATTAATTTGTAGGTGTGCATGCATGTAACATTACTGAAGTTATTAAACTACAGAAATAATCTCTGAATATATGTAGGTGATGTTTTAAATTATCTACATTTAAATGGTGTTCTGTAAAATTAGAAAACAGTGCTGAAATGTCTCTGTAAAGTGTGTAAGTCTGTAGAGTTTATGAAACACGTCTGAATAACGTGTATCTATTAAAACTATATAGTGTTGTTGCTTGAGTCTGTGTGTGTTTACCTTGGTCTGCATAAATCCGCCTCTCTCCCTTATCCTCCACAATGTCACACATATCATTGTAGGCTCGGGCTAGTCTCCAAAGAAACTCCACACTATCACCATACTAAACACACAAACACACACTTATCAAGCACCTGAACAAATGTGAAAGAACAACAACTAAAACAAATGTCTCAGGCAGGAACACAGTACCGTAGATGGATTATGCAACATTAGGTTTTATATGAAACAGTTCACCTTGTATTTATTTCATAAAATCACTTTTACAAGCATCCTACTTTTCAATCTACTTTATTTTAAAAAGACAATTTACATTTTAAATCTAGCTAGTTTAATACAGAATTACAGCTGTGTAAAAGCAACACATTTTTAAAACATGAATTATCCAAAATTCTCACATCAGATTAAAACATGTACAGAAGCTGAAATTGTGTTTATGGAAGCAGTTCAAAATCCTGCAGATTGCTTCTGTGCTGTGTGCTGCCTGTAGCTCTCCCTTTCTGGACCTGTGCTGTGCGCTGCCTGTAGCTCTCCCTCTCTGGACCTGTGCTGTGCGCTGCCTGTAGCTCTCCCTCTCTGGACCTGAGCTGTGCGCTGCCTGTAGCTCTCCCTCTCTGGACCTGAACTGTGCGCTGCCTGTAGCTCTTCCTCTCTGGACCTGAACTGTGCGCTGCCTGTAGCTCTCCCTCTCTGGACCTGAGCTGTGCGCTGCCTGTAGCTCTCCCTCTCTGGACCTGAACTGTGCGCTGCCTGTAGCTCTCCCTCTCTGGACCTGAACTGTGCGCTGCCTGTAGCTCTCCCTCTCTGGACCTGAACTGTGCGCTGCCTGTAGCTCTCCCTCTCTGGACCTGAACTGTGCGCTGCCTGTAGCTCTTCCTCTCTGGACCTGAACTGTGCGCTGCCTGTAGCTCTCCCTCTCTGGACCTGAACTGTGCGCTGCCTGTAGCTCTCCCTCTCTGGACCTGAACTGTGCGCTGCCTGTAGCTCTCCCTCTCTGGACCTGAACTGTGCGCTGCCTGTAGCTCTCCCTCTCTGGACCTGAACTGTGCGCTGCCTGTAGCTCTCCCTCTCTGGACCTGAACTGTGCGCTGCCTGTAGCTCTCCCTCTCTGGACCTGAACTGTGCGCTGCCTGTAGCTCTCCCTCTCTGGACCTGAACTGTGCGCTGCCTGGAGCTCTCCCTCTCTGGACCTGAACTGTGCGCTGCCTGTAGCGCTCCCTCTCTGGACCTGAACTGTGCGCTGCCTGTAGCGCTCCCTCTCTGGACCTGAACTGTGCGCTGCCTGTAGCTCTCCCTCTCTGGACCTGAACTGTGCGCTGCCTGTAGCTCTCCCTCTCTGGACCTGAACTGTGCGCTGCCTGTAGCTCTCCCTCTCTGGACCTGAACTGTGCGCTGCCTGTAGCTCTCCCTCTCTGGACCTGAACTGTGCGCTGCCTGTAGCTCTCCCTCTCTGGACCTGAACTGTGCGCTGCCTGTAGCTCTCCCTCTCTGGACCTGAACTGTGTTCTGTAGTTCTCTTTATACCTACCAGGGGCCTGTTCTCCCTCAGCAGACAGAACCCCTCGGCCTTCTTCGCAGAATCCCCACCGTGTAACAGGTCACTCTGCGTCAGCAGCAGGGCGAGCTCCGGACTCAGCACCTGCATCATGGATGCCGCCATCGCTCCTTCCTCATCTGCATCGTCTTCCTCAGGCTGCGAATCATCCTGTCTGAGTGTGAGCACTGTTGCATTGCTCTGCTCCTCTTCCTCATCTGTGTCTTGGCCATCATCTTCCTCTCTGTCACCCTCTCTATCCGTCTCCCGGTCTGTCTCCCGGTCAGTGTAATCCGATTCAGCGTTGGAGTACGCCGTCAAGTATCTGCAGGGTCAGAGAGCGGAACCGAAATGCACTCACCGCCATGAAAAAAGTGCTATTTTAAATCTCACGTGGTTGTATTCTTCAAACCTTTCAAACTTTCTGAGAAATAGATTTTTAAGTTCTTCATTTGAAAGAACACTGCTAGTTAAAGTGTTACACTGTCAAGATACAGTGTAATCATTGAGACTGTTACCCAATGCTGGCATAGTCCTAGGTGGTATGTATACCACCCCTTGCTGCTAGAGACCTACAGAATTACAATAGCAACACTCACTGTCAATGTCACCACAGAGGCTAACAGTGTTACATACTCTGCTTCACTGTCGCAATAGCGACTGGATGTTCCATTGCTGGCAGTGAAGTAGATAGAACTTGAGCTCATCGAGTCAGAGCGCTCCCTTGGCAGGATATGACGACGTCGGCGAGACCTCTGGCTCTCTTCCACTCCCTTCCTACCCGCAGAGAAAGAGACAGAGAGACGCAGGGGAAGAGTGAAAGGAGGAAAGTGACAGGTGTTTCAATAGTTTAATACATTTTAGTAATTAATGTACACTGCTCAAAAAACTAAGGGAACACTTAAATCAATCATCACAGCACAACACCAAGTCAATTAAACTTCAGGGGTGTCTATAACGGCCCGAGTGCTGCAGGGCGAGGAGCAGGATGCACAGACTCCATCGACGTAGACAGACATTTATTGACAAACGGAGAGGACAACAGCACACACATGTAACACAAGCAGTGAACACCGATACGAATACGCGCAACATTGACGAGCTGAACACGAACAAAAGGCAACACGAAGAATGACCGACAAAATTGCACACACCAGCGGGGCTTTAAATACATACAGACGAACACTAAACCATGTTCAGGTGTGTGCTAACAAGGAGGGTGTGTTTACAAATAAGACAGCAGTGACTTCCCACTGCACGCAGCGGGCCGAACCACGTGTCTAGTGGGAGAGGAGCAGTGCATGACGATATCAGTCTGTCCAGTTAGGAAACATAAGTGATTCTAAATCAGTTTCACCTGTTTTGGTGCACTGGTGCGGTAACAGGAAGACAAACCCCAAAATTGAATTGTTTTGCAGGTTGTGGACAGAGACAGTTACTCTCTCCTTATCCTTCCTGACTGATTCTTCTCTAGAGTACTGCAGTTTTGCATTTTGCTGGTGTCCTTGTGACTGCTGGTAGCATGAGGTGATATGTGATAGTCACAAGAAGGCTTGGTATGTCTCCCAGCACAGTCCCAAGAGCATGGAGGAGATACCTGGACATGAGCCATTTCAAAAGGACAACTGGACAGGGCCGTAGAAGGGCATCAAGCCAGCAGCAGGACCAGAATCTGCTCCTTTGTGTGAGGAGGAAGAAGAGGAGAACTGCTGGAGCCCTACAAAGTGACCTCCACTGGGCTACTGATGCTCATCTTTCCTGACCAAACTATCAGAAACCGTCTCCATGAGGATGGCTTGAGGACCCGACGTCCTCTAATGGGACCTGTGCAGCTCAACTGGCACTGTTGAGAATTGGCAGGTCTGTCTCTGGCGCCCCATTCTCTTCACACTGAACACGTGAAATACGAGAGTCTGAAGACATCGTAGTGAACGTTATGCTGCCTGCAACATCATCTGGCATGAATGGTTTGGAGGTGGGTCAGTGATGGTCTGGGGAGGCACATTCATAGAGCCACACAAACCTCCACAGGACAGACAACGGTACCCTGACTGCTGTTAGGTTCTGATGCTCTGATCCAGGTCTGGGAGGAGATCCCCCAATACAACATCCACCATTTCATCAGGAGCATGCACAGACATTGTTGGGAGTGCATGCAGATACGAGGGGCCATACACACTACTGAGTCACACTGAGTTGCTGTCATGAAGTTCATGTGAATCGGGTCAGTCTGTTGCATTTTTTTTACTTTGATTTAGGGTGTGGTTTTGAACCCAGCCCTCAGTGGGGTGAGGACTGTTTTCCACTGACTAACAAAACACACTTTATATCAATAAGGATTTTCAACTTGAATATTTCGTTCATTGAGATCAGATGTGATTTAAGTGTTCCCTTAATTTTTTTTTGAGCAGTATAATATAAAATGTTTCAATCTGTGAAAGTATTCCGACACACACACGTGCTCACGCACCTGACGTCCTCGATGATGGTGCTGGCGATACCTCTCAGGCCAGTGCGAAGCTCTGCGACTTCGTGACGGAGGCTGGCCACACTCATCATCACCTCATCCAGGGTGTCTGCCAACTCTGTGTGCTGCTCGGGGGTCAGGCCACGCAGTGCAGCTGCCAGGGTCCCGGAGTCTACAAACACACATGCCCTGCAGTGATGGTGGTGTTGTGATGGTGACAGGCTGAAGGCAGTTCTTACCTAGCCCTCACTACAGTGAAAACAATACAGTCTGAATGTGACAGATCGTTCAGACACTGCACATCATCCCCTAGTGAAACTCCACAGCTAGGATGGGCTCAGTACTGCTCTATGTGAGTCAAAGAATGGGCTCAGCTACGGCAGATCCAACATGCCTGTCTTCTGACTGGGACCGAAGGAAGCATGCTTCAGCGTGTCACACTGGCCTTTCACTGAGTTAGCACCAACAACAGTACAGCAATACACATTCAAATATAAGTACTACTGTAAAGTATTAATGAAAAGTAATGCTACTTTTTTATGACTGATAAAATAGTATTTCATAATCAACAATATTTCTGAACTATCAATCATAATAAATAATAAAGCCGTCTACTGCATGCAGTTGTATTTCAGAATAAAAGATCCTTAAATTGATGTCAATACGTTGCTTTGGTGAAAGGAGTTATAACTAATGATGTGGTTACTTCTCAATGCTGACACCACTAATGTACATGTATGCAGAATGGGGCTGATGAGAAGTCACATTGCTACATAATCCGTTTTTCGAAACAGGCTAACGAATGCTCGTGAATGTTGCGATTTTACCCTGATCCGAGTTCAGTTTTTGCGGTATCGAAAACCTGAACCTAACGGGTGCAAACGCATCGCAGCCTGATGTTCTTCATTTTCAGTTTTGCACTTAGCAAGAGCTTGAACACGTTCCCCGAAGCGAAAGTTGCAGGAGAAGCCACGCTGCTCGAGCAAATATGGGTGCACGCGGTACCACTCTTTACCTCGCGCCAAGGGCACGCGTCCGTCCAGAACCGCGCAGCTCGCGCCAAACGAGCCGGGGTTCAGCTCGAGCCGCCGGTTTCGTCTTCTTAGCACCTCTCTGATGATCAGAAACGCGACCAGCCCGGTGCTGACAGTGACCCCGACGCCGAGTCCGATCAGACCGCCTCTACCCAGTGAACTCATCGCTTCGGTTTCAAATGTCTGACTTTGAAAACAAGTAGAAAACTGGCCAACTGCTCATGATCTGGAATGACTGATCACTTTTCGGTCATCGACTTACTGTAGCTACTGTAGCGTCAAATTACGTTTGTATTCTTTCGGATGCTAACCTTGCGAGCTAGCTGGCTAACTAACTGGCGATGTCGCAGCGCTAGCAACGCTTTGATTAAACGTTTGCCAGCTAGGTTAGTGCTCTGTTTAACTCCGGAATAAAGCGAAGACGCGCAAATGTGTTCACGTCTGAAATGCGCTGAGGTTAGCTAGCTAACGCTAGTTATCCCCGGTAATCCGGTTATCTAGTTACCATAACAACTGACGTCGTTCGCTGTCGCGCTGGAACTGATAACTCACGCGGCGCGAACGTCTGAGGAGGCGCGCCTGTGGCGTGGAAACATCAACAAATCACAGCGCCACCTAGCGCACTGGAGGTTGAAGATATCGCGAACAATAACCAAGACGGTTCAGCAGACCTTTTTTACGTCCAAAAAGTATGGTTAGTGGAGGCGGATGGGGGGTTAAAGAAAATGCTTTTAAGTTTAATCGGGGTTCATAAAGATTTTCGGCTGAGGTGACCCAACTGACGTCAGCTATTTGTGTGGCGAGTTGGCCGCGCATGCGCAGTGTCTCGTAAGCCCTAGCGACACACTCCCGAGTCGG
The DNA here is from genome assembly GCF_041902795.1 of Electrophorus electricus. Taxonomy (NCBI): domain Eukaryota; kingdom Metazoa; phylum Chordata; class Actinopteri; order Gymnotiformes; family Gymnotidae; genus Electrophorus; species Electrophorus electricus. The sequence continues at coordinate 2,446,001 of NC_137498.1, forward strand.
AGCGAGCCGAAACCGTGACCGTTGGTACCGTGTGGCGATGTGGAGTGTGTTCGAGCAGTCATTTAGAGCTTGACACTAGTAAGATAGTCAGAATGGAAATCGGGACGGAGATCAGCAAAAAAATACGGGTAATGTGCTTTAATAAGACCCCTAAAGTTCTCAGAACTTGCTAGCTAGCTATCTTAGCTATTGTAGCTAGCTGTGTTAGCACGCGGGCTAACTTAACTTCAGAGATAACCTATCACATTTAGCAAGTAGCTGTTATTCTGTGATTTAGTTGGAATTTACGTTTTAGTTTTTTAGTTTTTGCAATAAATACTATAGTGGTGTTGTTCAGTCATTCATTTTGCAACTTGCGGTGATAGGAAAGCTAGCGCTAACTAACTAGCTAGCTAGCGCGACGTCTTACCCTGCTTGCTAATAAGGGATCCAGACTAGTTAGCTTAGCTCTCTTATCTTTACCTACTTGCTTATTACAGCTTATAGTTTTCAGCAGTGGAACTACATTGCGGAAAATGGCATACCAGATGCCGGGTCGTGGATTTTTTTTTTTGTTTTTTTTGTGCGACACAAAGCATTTCCTGTGGAAATAACCTTGTTGTATGACCGCATATTTCTCACCTGTGACTGTACTGTCACTTTGTTTTTGTTTTAGGCTGCTATCAAAGGGAAACTGCAGGAACTGGGAGCCTACGTGGGTAAGTGTTTCAAGGTCTTAGCAACCATGCAGTTCCACTGCCTTCCCATCCTTTAGCCAACACATCTGAATGCGTTTCCTTAATAGCGCTTAACTATCAAGAACGTTGTTCACAGTTGGATTATCTTACTTTTTTAACCATATCTTACTTTTCCACAACCGGTGTTTTGGGTTTTTTTGTTTGTTCAGTTGGTGTTAATGAGAAACGTCAGTGACTGTTTTTCTCATGACTTGTGGCCTTCATCACACTGTAGAAGTATCTGAGCTTAAGTGTATGTTCTGCCAGATGAGGAGCTCCCGGACTACATCATGGTCATGGTCGCTAATAAGAAGAGTGCACACCAGATGGCAGACGACCTGTCCCTCTTTCTGGGCAACAACACCATCAAGTTCACAGTGTGGTATGAGAGCTATCAGGGCTCAGTCCCATCATGGCAGCAAATTCCTCCTGGTTTATGGCAGGTGGTGTCATTCACAATTCCGAATCCTCTCTTAAGATCCACTGCCAATCGGATGTAGCTACCACTCGGGTCAGACATGCTGTGCTTGTGTGTTTCATGTAATTCTAAATGGTGGAAATGTTTCTTTGTGGCACAGGTTACATGGAGTCTTGGAGAAGCTGAGGTCAGCTGCAGTCGGTATGTTGCACAGACACAGCCATTCTGAGCTGAATTGTTGGTGAAGCCAATTTCCAGATGCTATGGCACAGGGGTTCCCATCTGTTGACCACCCCTGGTAGACGAGCATGCAGAAATGTGTGCAGGCTGGAAAATTGAGCTCAGCCTGGTGCTTAATATGTAAATTCAGAGCACCCAAGATCCAGAATTACGCCAGACGTTTATTAATCTGTGTCTTTAATATAATTAAAGACATAATTTTGAGCATTTGATTTGGCTTTAGTGCATTTCATATACAAAGATTTCTAATTTCACACTTTTAATTTATCCTGCATTTAAATGTATTTATAGATGAACAGTTCAGTAGCTCAGAGCTGAAGTCAGATGATATGAGTTTAAACAGATGTGATCGACTGAATATTTAGATTTCACTGACTGTTGTTTTATTGTAGACAAAAGGTCAGATGTGTACGTACTTTGAATGTCTAAAAAACAACAGTTCATATTTTTGTTCTTGTTCCCTTTGTGATGCGGTTAGAGCCTACATCTCTTCGTCCTAAGACGCTGCACTCCGATACAAGCACATCAACCCGTGATGACCGAAGAGGGGAGGAGTCGCGAGCTCTTGCTGTGTCCAGCTCGCGAGCTGATAGGCTAGAGGGCCGTGTGTCTAGCTCTGCCCATGAACACCACAGCAGGTCTCTTATTACTGAATAAAATGTTCTGTGCACATTATGTTCAATAGAGATGAGAGCGAGAGAGCGCTGTTTTGGGTTTACATTGGGTTATGGAGCTAATCTTATAGTTAATTACATGTTGTTTATTTGGGTAACGTTTTAACTTTTGTCAATGAAGCAAAGATAAGAGTATGTTCCCCCCTCCAGGAGGGGTTCCTCTGATAGAGCTTCCTCCAGACTGACCTCTGCAGTGAAGCCCCTTCTCGAGCCTGCCTCCGCTGAGGTGGTCATCGACATCAAACCTGACCTGGACGATGATCTCATTACTGAAGACCCCATGGAACCGAGCATGACCCCTGGACAGCTACGCTCCTTATCAAGCCGCTCTGTGAACGAGAGGTCACGGCAGGCTGTCGGGTCATCTGCTCGGGGCTCTGGAAGAGCTCCAGACAACTACAGGTCATCGGACGTTCTAAGGGGTCAGGAAAGATCGAGCTCCTCCTATGGACATGGCTACAGGGAGGGGAACAGAAAGGTGAGGAATTCCTGTCACCTTCAGGGGAGTTGGACAATTCCTGTTAGAACTACCTCCCAGACACACAAGAAGGAACCAAGTTTTCCAACTTTTGATGGAATTGTTGGCTTACATGTTCAATTTTCTTGTTTTACTTGTCAATCACACAGTCAACGAGGCTAAAATTCTTCTATAGAGAAAACCTAGTGCTAGCGCTGTCATTTATATAGTGATGACCAGATTGATCCCTGGTGATAACAGAGCTGTTGCTGGCTGGGAGTCCAGCAGAGCATAATTATCCCTGCTCTCTCTGTGGGATGACCCCTCCCTCCCTCCCATGCATCAGCACAGAACTAACCAACATGATGCTCACCAATCCAGGAATGTTCTTGCAGGTGTTGTCGGAGCTGTCAGTTGCTGCTTGCCTCCATGTTTTAAACTGCCCTGTGATGCCGTGCTGGTGGGAGTGGGAAAAGATGTGGTTGGCTTGGTGTTGTGTGATGGCACAGTTTTTGTTCAGAGTGTGGACGCACTGATCTGTTAACAGTCTGTTGTTAAGGCTACAAGACTTCCCTTGGTGCTGAATCATCATCCTATAAATAAAACAGTGGCTGATATCATACTTAAACATTTCCGAATCCTCCAAGATGATGCAGAGACTACATCTCCTTTTAAAGATGCTCCACTAATCTCCTACAGACAAGACAAAAACATTGTAGACATTGTTGTTAAGAATGAGATAAATGACCAGTCAAATAATAACTATGGTACTGTAGCCTACAACTCTAGATGTGCTACATGTAAATTTATCAATACTAAAATAACTGGTACAAAAGGATCATTTTGTCATTTCCAGTGGCAAGACATTTTAATGTCTTGCCACAGCATTAATGACATCTGTATGCATTGCCAGTTGTTGCTACGGAAGCAATGAAATTAGACAACCTAAAGAAAAAGAAATGAAACTTTACAACTACATATGATGTAAACATCTACCTCTTCATATATATATATATATATATATATATATATATATATATATATATATATATAGATATAGATATAGATATATATAGATATAGATATAGATATATAGATAGATATATTCATATATATATATATAGATATAGATATAGATATATAGATATAGATGGATAGATATAGATGGATAGATATAGATGGATAGATATAGATATCTATAGATATCTATATATATAGATATAGATATCTATATATATAGATATAGATAAATATCTATATATATAGATATAGATAGATATCTAGATAGATATATATATATATGAGGGAGAGAGAGTGAGTGAGTAAGTACACACACACTGTTTCCTCCTTATTCAGAAGCACTTTGCTTGCACAGCTGATGAAGGACCTCTGTCTAAAATGGCCTGTTTCTCTGGAAGCGCTCTGTACGATAAAATTAGTTTCTGGTATCTGTTGGAGTCATCCTCCCAGTTTGGGGGTCACAGCCCCTAGTGCCCTGATTACCACGGGCACCACGGTTGCCTTCTCCTTCCACATCTTTTCCAGCTCTTCTCCCAGCCCTTGGTATTTCTCAAGCTTTTTGTTTTCCATTACCTGATTTTGCTATCACCTGGGATCACTACTATATCAGTTGTGTCCCACTGACTTCATAAATTCCAGCCCGTACTCTACACAGATACTATGCCAGGCACTTGGTTATTTCGTTCCATGTACACTGCCTGCTAGCATCTTGCATGCCACTGGTATGTGCTGGATTGTCTCAGGGGCATCTTTGCACAGCCTGCACCTGGGGTCCTGCGTGGTGTGGAAGATCTAAAAGTAAACAGCATAGGACAGTGTGATGAGAGACAGAGGTTTACATGATTATTTACAGAAAAGATATTACAAATATGTATATACATATATATATATAATGATGTATATTACAAATATCACTTTGTTTACATAACCTCTGGTGTTGTCAATGTAGGAGGAGTTGTCACGGAAACGAAAGGCTCCTGTGGCAAGCTCAGTGGTTAGGGTTCACAGGAGTCATGACAGAGGTCAGGAGAGTGATGACCTGGAGGACGATGAAGATGAAGAAGACTATGGCATTCCCAGCCGAGTGTCTCTCCCATCCAAACCAGAGCGCAAGTGTGTTTGGGAGGGTGGGGTTTTTTTCTCCCAGAACTGCTTTTCAAATGTTACACTAAATGCCAGTGATATGGTTTGCCACGGTAGAAATTGGACTTCACTCAGCAAAATGACCGTGTTCGTAGCTTGTAATTATGGACTGAGAGCAGAGAGTCCATCATGTTTATTAATCCTCAGAGGTTTCAGGATTGAAAGGAGCATCCAGTTCTGTTTAACTGCCACGAAACACCCAAATTACACCTGCCACTGGATTTGGGCAGTATCCTAAATATATACAGTACTATAAACACCTTAAATGCATACAGTATCATACAGCAAACACCAAGATGCACAGGACACATTTTTAGTTTAACCATTCAAACCCCTGAATTAAGATGACCACACTGCCTAGTTTGACTCTACTGTATCCCATAGAGGGGTCTGACACATGTCTATGTCCCAGAGAGATGATTGACTCTCTTGTATAGAGGTTTGACTCCACAAGCTCATGTCTGAAGGTTTGACTCCACAAGCTCATGTCTGCACTATAAACACTTCCTGACCCATTAGCCTAAATAAATGAGGCTCCAGTGAAGGTTCCTATGGTCTGCCCAGATCACTGTCCTTTATTCATAGAGCCACTTCACAAGACTGAGTTTCTGGAGTCGGTGGTTGTGTGATGCATCTTGAAATTATTATTTTGTCCCTGTAGACCCACTCTGTGTGTGTGTGTGTGTGTGTGTGTGTGTGTGTGTGTGTGTGTGTGTGTGTGTGTGTGTGTGTGTGTGTGTGTGTTTTGATGTGTTTGTGCTGTCTTGTTTCCTTGCAGACCCACTCTGCCTCCAGCCAAGCAGGCCAATAAGAACCTCATCCTGAAGGCCATCTCAGAGGCCCAGGCATCTATCAGCAAGACCACTGCTGCCTACGCAAGTGAGAGACATGCCCACGCGCACCATATACAGAGCCCCAAAGCCAAAGAGCACTGGAGTGATACACATCTTACATAGCCCATCACCTCTCTTTCTCACTCACTCTCTTACACTCTCACACACACACAGAGTTCAGATTGCACTATAAACATTTTGTATCTCATGTTAGGCAACATGGCTGTGCTGTCACATTCATGTTTTCCATATAGCTAATACTGAGCTGGAATATAAACAGCTGCTTTTGTGCCTTTATTTGTGGGATGTTTCCATGGCAACGCAGCAGTTCCCCAGCGACAGACCGTTCCCGTAGCACCACGGACTCGCTCAGCGAGCGATGAGATGAACAGAGCTGCGATCCGATTGGTCCAGGAGCACCTGCACGCTCTTCTTCCTGAAGAGACATCACACAGCCGTCACGATGGTCAACCTCCGCCTCTTGGTACACCAATAATCCACATCTCCACCTGTCTCTGCCTCTCAAAGGCATGGTACACTAATAATCCCACTCTCACTTTGTGTCTGTCTGTCCTCAGTAGCACAGCCGCGTTCTCTGGCCTCTCGGCTACAGCTGGAGCACCCGGAAGAGGAGAGCAGAGAGCAGAGGACTAATCTGGGTGAGAGAGTGAGCTCCACTGTGCTCTACTGAGATCAGTGTGCCATGGGTTTAGTAAGATGCTCTCGTCACACACACATCTGTGAGTTTTAGACAAGAAGTCACTTAACTGCACCTTCCACCTCGGGCTTGGTGAGTGAACTTCTGTGCTGGACAGGATGCAGTGCTGCTGCAACTCTGCAGCGGCCCAGAGTTTCCTTGGGCCTGACTGGCCAAGGGAGGGAGGGTGTGCATAGGGTTGGGGCTTGAGGTGGGGCCTTAGAATGGAGGGGCCAAGCATCAGGGCGGAAGGCAGATAGGTGGTGCCCAAAAAACCTTTCTTGATCTGTTCCTTTAGCTCTCACTCCAGAAGGATTTTGGTAGCTGACTGGGTGTAACAAAAAAATGAAATGAAAACATTAAAAAATTGTCTCTAGAAAGGAGGAAGTATCATTTGGTTTGTCGTTGCTCTGCAGAGGTGCAGATGTTTGAGGCGCCAGGAATGAAGTCCCTGGACACACGCTCCTTCATCATGAGGAAGCCGGAGCTTGAGCAGACTTCACCAATCAGGAACAGAACAGAGCTTGTCACTCAGGAGGAAGCCCTACCCTCTGTTCCACGCATGGTGCAGGCCAGGTGTGTTTATCAATCAAAAAATACAAAAAAGAAATGTGTTCTGCACCATAGAAACTCACTGGGTCGCTGCTGTGAAGCTTTAGCTTTTATTTATAAATCAACAAATGTGTTTTTCATGTGCTGTCACACTCCTCACACTTTCTAATTTTTTTTTGTCTCTCTCTCTCTCTCAGAGAGAAAACAGAGGTGACTGGCAGCGCCAGTCCTAAGTTCATTGTGACCCTGGATGGTGTTCCGAGTCCTTTGGCCAGTCTAACTGACCAGGAAATGACTGACCCCGATGACACTTCCCCTAACAACACAACCTCTGACCTTTCCACTGAGCACAAACCCAAACCAGTGCACCTCAGTTTGAACTCTGCCCTCTCGCACGACGGTAAGAGCAGCCATAAACCTGATCCGTAACTCCCCAGCATTTATAATGCACAGTAAACCAGGAAAGAGCAAACTTAAATTGGTCACAATGTCCCAAGATCTGCTAAAGTGTCCCACTGTGTAAAATGCTGATTGGTGTCTTGGGTAATGATGGAGCAGTGACGTGACTGCAGGAGCTGCTGTACTGAGCTGGATGTGGAGTCTGGCCAAATAATATCCACGTATTAGTCTCTGCTCTACTCCTACTTGGCTCTGCCATCTCTCCTCTCTCCCTCTCTTCATGTCTTCTTCTCTCCCTCCAAAGATGGGGGGATGGAGGAACAGGACGAGATGGATATGGAGGTAGAGGCGGTTCAGGCAAAGCGGCAGAAAATTCTAGAACGCTGCAAATTTTGGCCAGCATGCAAGAGTGGAGACGAGTGTCCATACCATCACCCCAAAGCCCAGTGCAAGTAAGAACACACCTCACACAACCACCCACCCTATCACCCCATAGCCCAGTAAAAATAACACACACACACACACATCACCCTACAGCCCAGTACAAGTAAAAACACACACCCTAATACCCCACAGTCCAGTGCAACTTGGGAGACACACACTCACCCCTCCTATGCCATACCTGTACATTTTTCAGGTTTAGCAGAAAATAAATGTATTTCTGATTGGTGCATGATGTGTGTCCATCTCTGCTCATCTCATGTAGGACGTTCCCCAGCTGTGTGTTTGGAGACAAGTGCCTGTTCATCCATCCAAACTGCAAATATGACGCCAAGTGCTCGAAGCCAGACTGCCCCTACACACACGTCAGCCGCCGCACGCTCCGCCAGCCAGCGAGACCAGGTGCGTATGCATCTGCGTTCTTTTAGACAGACAACTCCAAGGTCGTGTGTGAAATTTAAAATTTTCATTTGTCTCCCTGCAGTACCGGCGGTGCCCAGCAGTGTGTGCCGTTTCTTCCCCGACTGTAAGAAGGTGGACTGCACATTCTACCATCCTAAGGTTGGCTTCACTGTCTAGGACTGTGGGCTTTAACCACACGTTCAAGAGTTTAGGGTACTTACTGATGTTTGTTGGGTCTGATGTTCTATAGGCCAAATAATTTGACCAGGAGGAACTGACAGTGCAAGACAGTTGCTTAAAGTGTTGCTAATAAGTGATTTGATTGTTTGGTTGTAGCCGTGTCGGTTTGCTGCACACTGTAAACGTGCAGGATGCACCTTCTACCATCCAGCATCATCTGTCCCCCCTAGACATGCCCTGAAGTGGACAAAAACACAGAAGAGGTAACACTCCAAACCAATGTGGATCTCTGAGTTGGGCCCACTAGTTATATCCCATCACAAGTACCACAGTGTGTATATAAAATATATATACACACACATATATACATACACACACCCAGTTAAGACATGTTCATTCACATCCTTGTTCTCTAACACATCATTTACCTTTCTTTTGCTTCTGTGCAGTTGAACATCAGGGTTGGGGGACCCCATCCATCAGTTTTCTCTTTTAACGTGAGATGGAACACAGTCGCAGTCAAGCCTCAGGATCTTGTTTGGGTTTTTTCCCCTCCTGGTTTCAAGTTGTTTTGTTTTTTTTGAATCAGTGGTTTTTTTTTAAGAAACGGGCCTGCCCTTTTGTAACATATTGACTTCTTTACAGAATGACCTTTGTGCATTAAAAAAAAGATTCCATGTATCTCTGCCTACTGTTGCCTTTCTCTGTTAGGTCCCTGGGTCCTATTGTCCCACCGCCAGGGTGAAGACACCAATCACTGCTCTAATTCAGCATTTCACACAAGAGTTGTATGGTATAATGTGGGAGAAGAGAACCTGTCCAGAGGCCATGAGCACAGACTTGTTGAACAGCACCCATTAACCCTCCCAATCACAGGTGTCCAACCCTGCTCTCAGATAACTACTTCCCTACCAGGGTTGGTTCTAGATCACCTGGCTGTACTATTCAAGCAATACTGAAGGTTGTGATTCCCTGCTCAGGTATGTTAGATTAGGGATTGACATGGCATGGGATCTTCATGTGTGGACACCTACTCCAGCCAGATTCGGTGGAGATAACTGGTTCCATAGAGTGTATAACCATTTTGGTGAAAAGCTCAGCTCCAACCTGAAAATGTTTATAGCTCTGCACTGAGCAGAAATCGCCATAACACTGAAAAAACATTTTGGCTTTGGGAGAAATACCATGTTTAGAAAACGGGTTCAATGAACAGTCAGCCTGCGTAAGGAAATAGATTCAAAGCATTTAAAACAACATGAGAGACACGGTGAGGTGGATATTCTCCAGATTTATTCACAGCTCATGGTCTTCGGGGTGGTAAAGTTCACTCATAAGTCGGTAGATGTAGGATGGTGCATTTCCACCGATGTTGGAAATAAAGAGTGTGATGAGCTCTGGAGGAACGTAGTCAAACACTGGACAGTGAGCGTTAACCTTTGACAGGATCTCGCCTGGATGCAGAGAAGCTCAAAGATCAGGGAATATATAGTTCACAATCCTGCCACTGCATAACATCTATGAATGACATTTATAAATTATATAACTACATAAGTTTCATATGAGCCAATTTGTATACTAATTTAGTTATTACCAATTTTAATTAGTTCACCTACTGCTCATTTGGTTAACACCAAATTATATTAACTTACACATTGCCCTTTGGTTACTTGCAGAGTATATCACCAACTCTACTGAAATTTACACAGCTACACCAACTATTAGCCTTATTGATAAACGTTTTGACACCTGAACATTTACTACCTTCAGTAAAGGGAAGAACTTCATGTGGTGAGACAAACTTATGGAATGTGTCCTCTTCATTAGGAAACTGAGAAAGACAAAATCAAACAGAACGTCTATGGCTGCACTTCAATGGAATGCATCCATTCTATTCAGTCTGATTCTATGGTTGCAGTTGCCCTGTAATGTTGCATGCTAAAGCTGGATAAGACCACAGTTTCTTCCCAAAGCCACACTGGGTCACACAAAGTGCCCAGACACCTTCCGACCTTTGGTACTGCTCAAGTGATCGAAGGAGGTGGGTACCTGGGGCGAGAGCTTAAACATGGGCGCGCACACGATGAGCGGCGTGGAGTGGTGCTTGGCGGCGAGTGCTAGTGTATGCGTGCCGTTGACTGCACGCAGCCCACCATTGGCCAAGACAGTCTGTGTGCCGATGATAACCTGCAGGCAGGAAGGCGCCACGAAAACTTCAAAACAAGCCCTCACAAAGCATAGTGCATTTCCTTTTCAACCTAACAGCATGCTCACATATGTTTACATTTAAGATCAGACTCTTGCAGCCTGCTAAGCACTGCTGACTTGCTAAAGCCTTCAGTTTTTTTTTTTAAGGATTATACCAATGTAAATTAGCTTTCCAGTTGAGTCTGACTACAAATGCTCATCTGGTCTGAGGTTTTTTTTCTTCCACATATGAAAAAAAAAAGATTCTCAATTTAATATCTATTTAATTACATGAAAGTGTACATCAACCAATATACCCTTCAGTAAGATGATAACACTGAGGTTCCCAATCTTCCCATGCCCACCTTATTAACCCTTGACATCACAGCGAAAATGGCAGCGTCTGGGATCACAGTGGTCTCGATGCCATCTCTGGAGAGACTGGCGGCCATCTCGTGACCCTGTGGAGGACAGGCAGGACGTGGGAGGCTAATCACACCATTACTGTAACCCGGAGGCTGGTATGGAACAACAGCAGGGGTGCTACCTGACAGAAGGGGGCGCACTCCGCTACGATGACGTGGAATTTGCGTTTGCGCGCGGCATCCTTCAGGAAGGCCTCCACGGTGCGGGAGCGTCCTATGCTCATGATGACCTCGTTGGAGTGGATGTGCTCCAGAGCCTGCATGGCTATGTTGTCTGTGGTGCCCTCTGGTGGTGAAACCGAATGCATGTTAATCCTTTACACACAACATTATGTTCAAAATCGCCGACCACATACAACTTGTGTACTGACTTGGCCCCAAATCAGTATGCGACCAAAATGAATTTTTCTAGTATGCAAAATGTACCCCAAAGATGTACTGCTTCTGCCAACTATTCCAGCACGCGACCAGAGCTATCTTCATGGTGTACTGCATCCGTGTCAAGTAACGGTGGTGGAAAATCTTTCCCAAGTGGGCGCAACTTTCATACCTTCATGTGACCTCGTAGTATGGTTTGCATTTGTTGCATACTGGATACTGTATCCAGTATATACTGAGTGCAGTATGCAGTGTAGTATGTAGTTGGCTATTTCAAACATAGACTTATTTTTTGACTTTGCACCTATTGCACATGCCTCCTGTGATGCAGGGGTTCTGCACTCCAGGCTGGGTCACTCTGCTCTGCACAGTTTTAGGTTCCCTGCTCTGGCACACCATCTGGACTAGATGGTCCAGAGCAGAGGACACTATAAACACTGAGGGGCCCCAGAAACTGAGCTTGAACCCCCTACTCTAATGAACCCCGTCAGCCTGGACCCAGAGCCCAGTCTATAGGGTGTAGGCCTAAAGCAAGCTCCAGGTCTTGGCTGTCCATACCCAGCTCCGTGAGAACCTCGTTGATGGCCTCTATAACGTTGGCTTTGAGAGGAGGGAAGTACTGTCTGAAGTTCTCCTCGCTGGAGTCCCCGGATGTGAGCAGCTTGTGGAGCGACTCCTGCTGTGCTGCTTCCTCGCTGCTCCCCCGTGACCTGCAGGAGCACGACAGGTCTGTGCACTGAGCAGGCCTCCCACTGCGTTTGGGCTTTAAGATCTTGGTATTAAGGCAATTACTGTTTACTCACACTTTAAAATATTTATCTTATAACTATGATTCCTATTTAGAAGCAAAAAAAAAAAAGTCAGGAGGGTTGTGGCTCTGACTCACCTTGCATATTCCTCTCGTATGATTTTCAGCACCCGGCGGACCATGTTACCCACCGTGGTCTCGGAGGGCTGAGCTGCAGTCATTCGCCTGCCTTCTTTTCGTATGATATCCATCAGATCACCTGCACACCATCAAAAAAGGAAGTCCAGGCGTCATACGGTAGAACTTTAGTTATAAGGTGGCAACACGCCTGTCACCATTCTCTCGCAACTGTTCTCCGATACTTTGCAACAGCACATTTTCAGCCGCGCAAGAAAACAGTTGAACGAGCTAGTTGTGTTGTAGTTTAACAAAAGCGTAAGGCAACACCGCTGACACCTAGAAAGCTAAAGCTCCGCGACCGACCTGCGCTGCTCCATCGCGCCTGCGCGGTTATCCGCCGCAGCAGGGCTGTTGTTTCCCGAGCTATTTCGCCCGAACCATGGATGGATCCAGACCCGTTGTCACCTCGCTTCAGCTCCGATAAGAACGCCTCGATACGTTCAGAGAGGTCCGTCTCTTTGTCGGCTCCAGGCATTTTAGTACTGGTTCAGTTATTCAAGCTTCTGCAGCTGACAGCTTGATCGTGGGTAAATGGCTTACTACCCCGGAAGTACTATGTTGTTAGTGGGAATTCTTCCGGATTAACGGTGTACGTCATGGTTTTCGTAAGCAGGTCTGTAGGAACGTTTCTTGATGCAACGACAATTACAAGCTGTCTTTAGCGCTTTGAGTGTCTGTTATTACGTTAGTTGCAAAAGAGCGGGGAGAGGAGTGTGACGAGGATGTTTGTATTACATTTCAAGAACCAAACAGGTAAAACAGGGCAAACAAACAGGTAAAGGAGGGGGGTGGACAACAGAACAAGCAAATACTTCTCTAATTGCTTTGGGATGGGTGTATGTTAAAGGTAGTCAGCCTTTTAAGATCGGACATTCTTTACAACCAATCCTTTGTGCTACAAAACAACAAAAATAATACAGCCCTTCCAAATTCAATAAGACTAAATTGTGCAGTCACTCCAAGTTAGAAAAATTGGAAGACATACTTTCAGTTTTCTTTTACAGAATATTGTGTTATTTTGGTATTTGAAAGATGAAACAATTAAAGATAAGCACCTAGTCCACAAACCATCAGGTCCTCAAAGTTTTACTGTGCATTTGCAGTGGGGCTGGATCATTTACATTTATGGCATTTAGCTGATGCTTTTATCCAAAGCAACTTACAATTATGACTGAATACAACTTGAGCAATTGCAGGTTAAAGGTCTTGCTCAAGGGCCCAACAGTGGGATATCACTGAGAAGTGATATCACTGTATCCACTGAATAGGGAAATGTGTTTTTTTAGTGGGAAGCATTAAGAGATGCTTGATTAAAAATGGCACCACCAAATTAACTAACAAAGTTTATTGAATGACAAACCGATTTTACATGAACTGCCACAAAACCAAACAAACCAATGTCCAGGTGGATCAAGAACATTCACCAAATGCTGGGACTTGAGTGAGAAAAAAAAAAAAGAGAGAAATAAACCATCACAATATAATGAGCTTAGACCCCCAGACAAGCCAAACGTGTCCACTGTTCCTTAATTACATAAAATAAAAAACATTTCACAAATCCATACCCCCCCCAAAAAAATCACTGCTCAGCTCCCTCATTAGTCATAAGAGAACCCACTAAGGGTTAAATCGGAACACAAAGCTATCAGCAGCCATTACTCTGGCAACCAGGCTGAAGACCTTGATGAAAGCCAACCAATTCAGATTTTCACGCAAGCAGCCTACAACGCATTATTGTAGTGTACAGCACCCCAAAAATGCTTTAAATGCCTGCATCTAATGGCGAAAAAGCCGAGGATTTAATGTGCATTTTCACAACACAAAGAAACACTTCTGTAGCATCTGGGTTCGAACTCTGTAGAACGTGTGCAAGTGAACTTCAATCTGTAAATGTGGAGAAAGGGGCATTTTGGACAAAGAGCCCCATAATTTGCTGCACAGTAATCACTCAATTAATTAAACAATGGTAAAAGAAAACAGGAATTTTAACTTCACCTTACAATAACAGAAAAAGCACCTTGCTGATGAAATTATACCATTGACCCACAGGCATTTTAATAATTAACAGTAGAGATGCACTGACACCATTTCTCCATTCTGATTCCAAATACTAGTACCAACAACAGGCATTTATGTTTGACACACAGTTCTATTTTGTACACAAGTCCTGCGTGTGAACGTTCTGTATCCCTGCTGTCCATCTATAATGTTCTCCTGGGCAATATTGAGCTATTAAATAAATGGTCATTCATGATGCCAGTGCTTGAATGAATGACACCAGTAGGCAATATCCAGCAGACACTAATCCTGGTATCAGTGCATCTCTAAATCAGTCACTTTCAGTGGTTGACATTCATTCAAATTGCTGGTCTGCTTTTCACGTTCATATGTGTACTTCTAAACAGGTTATAAAGGATCTGTTTGGCCTGCGTGTAATAAAAATTTAAGCGTGAAACAATGGGTGGTTTGTCCAAATAAAACCGGACAGGCTCGTATCAAAAATGTACACGCTGAATAACTGAATATCGCCACCAACTTCCCAGACGATAACCTAATAGCTGTCCTCTCCTGCTGAGCTTCTGGTTGCCGCCAGCAACCAACAAAAACCTGCTGACATTGGACAACAAAGAAGAGGGCGGGAGAGTCAGAGGTCAAAGAAGGCTTCTGGGTCTCTGATTGGTGGAGCTGGCTCTACTCAATGAGCTTCTTGGCTTTGAAGAAGCGGCGTAGATAAAACACCTGCCAGGTGGCCAGGCCAATCAGACAGCACATGGAGAATATGGAGAAGTAGAGAACGCGCGTGTTGGTGGACTCTGGAGGAGAGACAAGCATACTGTTGTCAAGGGCCACGATGTAAAAAAAAATAGAGCTAAATGATACTGGGGAAAATATTTAATAGCAATGTTTCTGACCAATATTGCAACTGTAATTTATGTTGGTATTATGTCCTATAAGTCAGACTCCAGGTGTGTTTTCATAGTCTACATAGTATCAAACAAGTACTAAACAGTTACAATCTTACATTTCTGCATGAGCGGAATCTGATAAAATAACTCCAGTGCTTCCATTATTTACTTAAATACAATAAATAAAACAAAAAAATTTTAAATCTTGAAAATGTAAAGAATCATGATAAAGTTATTAACAATGTGCAATTGCCACAATTAGAATTTTCATTCTAAACTGTAATCTGTGTAAGAAATCCTTTAGTCATCCAAGGTAAAACTCTCAAACTTCAGTGAACCACACCAGTCAGGATGAACAGTATTTCTCCCATCATACAGCATTCCGTGTGCAACCAATCAGCTGATTGGAAACGACAGCTTAATTTGGAAGCTTAGAGAGAAATGATGACCCTCCCCCAAGCGGTGCGTGTGTGTTTACCATTGGTGTCCCTCATCTCTTCCTCTCTCTTCTTCATGTAGGCGAAATCATTGACAATTGACTCAGACAGGTCCTCCAGACGCCGGAGCTCCACCTCCAGGGGCTTCAGCTTCTCCACCTTTGCAATCTGAGAGAAAAAAAGCACAAAACACACCAATCACGTGAATAAACGCTGACAAACTGGCCAATCAAATGAAGCAACACCAACAGACCTACTAACCAAATGAACAAACAAGAGCAAACTATATTAACAACTACAACCTGACCAAATCAAAATCAACCCAGAACCCCCTTCTAAGTGCAAAATGACCAAAACATGCCTGTGTCAAGTTAAAAAAAAAAAGTGTAGTTGTGTCACCAAGTGCTGAGTACAGTTTGTTTCAAAAACAGCTGGGCAAGGAGCTACAGGCAAAATACCAACAGTACCTACCACATGTCAAACAGTACCAATAATTACAAGAGTAATTATATACAAGAGTAACACAATTAACACGTCAGACAGTAGCAATTACTACATGTCAAATAAGTAAGACTAGTAGAAGAAAGACTACTACCATCTCAAACTAACAATTACATGTCAAATAGTAACATCACTTACCTCTTCATAGTTTTTTGCCTCCACACCATGCTTCATGTCCAGGTTGATCATCTGATCAGGAACCCTCCCAGTTCCTACACAGAATCAAGAAATGAAGTCAGAACAATAATATTATTTATTATAATTAATAATAATAATAAACCCTCCATTTTCCTATGCAGAAATTAAGTCAGAAAAATAATCATTATTTACTAAGTACTCATTTTGGCTTCTGCAATACACACTTGCAGTGGGGAAACAAAACAGGTCTTCATGTTCCCATTCATGCTAATGAATCATTCAGAAGTGCATTTGAAAGTGTATCAAAATGCATCAGCTCTGGTTAATGACCACAACCCCAGCAGCAGTCAGAGCAAGCACTTAATAGTCATTTGTGATAATGGTGCCACCCTACACACCCTGTGATCTCCACATGCCTTATAATCTGCACCACACAGAGTTTGTGTTTTAAAGATGCTGAGAGCTTAGGTGTGATCTACTCAAACATGCCTGATGGTGAATAAGATAATGACACTACATCGTAATTCTTACCTAAAAAAAAAATCTATTTTATTTGTAAAAATGTAGGCAACAAGAATTCAAATTCTGTAAGTGGCCTGTGAATTACTAATTCATATCCTTAAATATTCAATTAATCCAATTAATGTTATCCATATCGATTAACTAGTATAAAGTACAGCACCAGGTGGTTATCAACTGGACAAACAGTACCACAGCTACTGAATTAGTTTAGTTTCCTCAAGTGAGTCTTACAGTACAGTCAAGAGAAGGTGGGTTTTCTATTTGTTCATAGTGTGAATAATAAATGAGATCATATCGGGACTCATCCGTCTTTGATTTCACAGCGCACGTGGATGACCGTATTTTACTTTCTAACATTTAGGGCACTTGGCAGACGATCTTATTCACGGCAATATGCATACTTATCAGTAACGATGGTACGCGCACTCCCTGGGAACTGAACCCATGACCTCTGTGTTGCCAGCACCTACC
The DNA here is from genome assembly GCF_041902795.1 of Electrophorus electricus. Classification (NCBI taxonomy): domain Eukaryota; kingdom Metazoa; phylum Chordata; class Actinopteri; order Gymnotiformes; family Gymnotidae; genus Electrophorus; species Electrophorus electricus. Next base: position 2,463,063 of record NC_137498.1, read on the forward strand.
AGGTGACTACACAAGTTCTTACCCATCTGGGACTTGCTCTCAAAGCATACTTCAAACATGTCATAGTCCTCCGTGGTGAAGGCAAACTTTCCTTTTGTGGCATCCTCTTTAGAGTACAGGATGTGACCGGATGAATCTGTTATCTACAGCAATTTAACAATAAACAGAATGAAGAAGAGGCAGTAACAATGACAACGTTTAATCTTCACCATTAGTCTTTCCAGTAACATCACAACGGAATAAAATCCGATCAGAAAACACTTCTGCGAGTAGCAAAAATGAGACTGAATATAAATCCTGCTATTTAACAGAACAAACGGCAGCCGTATGACTTTATAGATCATGTTTTATCATCATTTAACATTTATAATGTTTATCTTCATTACTGATAATGACATTACGGCATGTTAGTTTTGCACAACAACCTATGCAATTTTACCGGAGTATGAACTAGAACCGTCATTATAATTCAGACGCTAAAACCACTGACCAAGGCGTCACGGATTTATTCCACAGTGAAGGACGAAACAAAAAACAAAACACTAATTCCCAAAACTCACTCTGGTTAACGTTACATCAAATGGGTTTTCTTCCAATCAGTAAGGTTACCTCCAATCAGTCTGCAATATCTGCGACCGGGTAGTTTAGACTGACGTGTTACTGAGCGAGCAGACCAAACCGAGAGACTGTAGTTTCCAGTTGGTAAGTTATATAAACACGGTAGCTAGCTAAATGAATACAAAGATATAACAACTTCGTGTTTTGAGCGCTCTCTTTTTTCGTATATGGTTGGTTTCTAGTACTGACATATGGCTCTCAGCGCATCCAACCAGGAAGCGCCATGTAGCGCACTACCCGGCCTAGCTAGCGTGCGAGACAGCCGCGGAGATGACTAGAAAGAGCCTCTAACGCCGGACATTAACATGTATTAATTCAGATAGCTAAATCGCTAAAACCCGCATTAGCATCCATGCGATTAATTTAATCCCGCATCTGACGCGATAAATTTAGTAAAGATGACGTCGCATCGGATTAGCATTAGCAAGATAGCAAAGATAACTCACCTTCAGGTTAGTTTTGGTGTTGGGCTGCTCACTAATTTCGTATTCCCCTGTAACCAGAACATCTTTGTGTATCTCCTCTTTCAAACATTTCCTCGTCCTGACGGGTAAGAAAAACGAGATGGAAACCACCGATTCAAAAACGACCGGTAACAGTATTAAAACACCAAGGCGAGCCATGGCTGCGTCGGGCCAAGACCTCCCGATATTACCCCGCTTACGAAGTGAGGAAGTATCGGGGGAACCAGCTCAGCTGGTCTGCGTACGGACGACCAGTCAGCTGGTGCCCCCTTCAGGCCAGGAGGTCGCAATGCTCTAACAGGCCTGTGGTGGTGAGAAGAGGATTCTACCATTGTTTTAGCCAAATTACTCTAAAATTACTTTTAGCCAAATTACCTTAAATTGTATGAGTATCTTAAATCGCATATATAGCATAGCCTACTGTGTAGGTATAAGTCTGGTCACTCTGGGTTCTCCACTGTTACGCGTGAGGTTAAAAGATTATCCATGACAGAAAGTCTGATTGTCATGCTGTATATATACATAGTTTTTGTCGGGCTCTGCAAAATCACTGCGCAATGCAGTGTAGCCTACTTCTCAACTGCCCATTTCATATCGCCAAGATTAAGCATGCCTATATATTTCTTTATCATCTACGTAGGCCCACAGAATATAAATTAATATAATTAATATAAATAGACTATACATTTAGTTTAAGGTAACGTCTAAATTACAACTGACAGCAGGTAACCTATTAAACCTCCGTTAAGGTGAGACTTTGCTTGGTGCTGATATTTGTACCAGATGGCAAAAAAAAAAAAAGGTTTAGACTTTTTTTTCACAAGGATAAGATAACTAGGTTTTAAACTGGTTTAGGCTGTTAGTGATAGACTCGGCCAATGTTTTATTTAATATACTGCCCAGTTGCACTAAAATCATCCGTAAATGAATCCAGATGGTTTAGGCTCTTAGACTGTGGCTATTACCTGATAAAAACGACAATAATGTAGAAACGCTGGTTAAAATGAGTTTGTCAGCGAGGGTCAAGGGGCGTTCTATCAATAGGGACTATTAATTTAAATGCATTTGGATGGATAAGTCAAACAGCCGTCCCTAATGCATAATGTAAAAAAGAAAACGCGTCATCCTATTACAAATTACGACGAATTATCTTTTTTTTATGTTATTACATAAAAACTCTTCTAGAGAAGATTAATGTAGTTTGTCGGTTTGGTGCAGCTGTCAGACGAAGCTCAACAAAAATGGCGTCAATCCAAGGAGTTTGGTTATGGTGGGAATGACACAGGTGACGCTGTTTACCTCAGCGCGGTATTCGACTCTATTTTTAGGCTGGATTCTCTGCCGTTATTCGCCTTTTCTCTTTTTTCATCCTTATTTTCCTCGGCCAAGACCCCACCACTACCGCCCCCACCCCACACACGCTCCGCTGTACGGCTGCGCGCCGGTTTCTTCCCCTGGGCTGCAGCAGCGACGCAGGTTGGCGTCACACCGGTCTAATTTTACTGCTGTTGTTGCTGATGTTAAAACGGGCAGCGCGCAAGCACCTGCTATTTCTACCCGCGCTGCCTCTCCCCTGGGTCGACCAGAGGTATTAATAGAGGGAGAATTGTTTCACCCTGCGTGCTGACTTCACTTCAGGACCAACATAGCTCCAAGTTTCTGGTAGTTCTCACTCTCCCTTTCTGTTTGTGTGAGCTTCTCTCTTTCATTTTTGTTTCTCATGTGAACCTCGTTAGTTTTAGTCTCAGTACTCTCTCCGACATTCTCATTCTCTGAGCTCAGTAAAGTGTCATTACCCTCCTCATGATGAAAGCCCCGGTTTCCCCCAACAAACTGATGTTTATATCTGGCTTTCTTCCTGTCTGGTAGAAACAGGTCAACGCAGGACGGCACCAGTTACGCTCTTAGGTAACAGCGGCGTGGCCACGCCTCTGTGCATTGGAAAGGCACGTCTCTACTGTACAACTAGGGAAGGAAGTGTGCGAAATGTAACGGCCACTCAGCATTTCAAGCCACGATTACATCACTGCCTTTCTCTTACGCACATGAACGCATTTCCTCTGCGATACCATTGGGCAATCCACACTCAGAGGAAACACAATGCTGAGAAAGGAAGTGGCCAAGTTGCTCGAGACTAAAGGCTGATCACAGCATGTTGGTGTATTGAGATACATACAGATTGTTGCCAATACTAAGAACACCTGCTGTCAACCAAGAGGAAGCCAAATTGATTGATTTCAATTTGAAGATGATGTTAAACAGAACTTGCACCATGTCTTCTCTGATAAGGCTGATGAAATGAACCACTGGGATTAATTGATCAGGTCTCTTTCCTGCTCTGACAAAACTGTAAGAAATGCATTTGTGTGGCATTCTTTCCACTTGGGAAAATAAAAGTTGATCAGTAGGCTGAATGGGGGAGGGAGGGGAGAGAAGAGAAAGGGGAAAAAAATAAAAAGAGACACAAACCACCCAGGTCACCTAGTAGTTTTTGGGGATATGGTGACCACTGAATTTCACAATACCTCATGAGGGAAGTTCTAGAAAAGTCTAGTTCAGTCATTTTTCCCTCTGGGTTAACTGTCATGTGACATTAGCTCACCATAACAGGCCCTGTGAGACAATGGCTTGTGCCAATAACGTCTGTGGAAAGCGGATACCTTTATCAGACCTGGCAAAAATGGTCCATTTGCAAGAGGGCAGTAGGAAATGTGAATAACCAGGTTATGAGGAAACTAACCAAAGTCTCCATTTTACAAAGAATTGCATACATTTATTATATTTAGTCTTACTACATTTGCAAACAATGTCAAGTTTGCATTTAGTTCACACCTCAGTACAAAAATAAAAATCCATAAGTTAAGACAACGTTTTCACAGAAAACTTCATACTTGAATATTAGACCACTTCAATATAATGGTTAGACATAGCACAACTATTGGACAAGATGCACAGTTCACACATGGGATGATGGTCAAACTACTGCTCAAACCACACAATAGTTAAATAGCACCAGTAACAACTAGTATTCTACTAGATATCTTCATAAAATGTAAGATGACTAGAAACACATTAGTCAAACCATGCTTAACTTGCTACATATGCAACAGGCAAGTAATGGTTCAGATAAATATGCAGTAATATAAAACAATGATTGCTTAGTAGAGACAGTTCCTCAGCCCTGCTTGGTTAAAGTCATTGTAGTAAAGGTCAGAGTGGGTTGAAGGCTCATAACGTGAGCAAGGTGGGGGAGTTGAGGGAGTCCGATTGGTCATTACTGCTGTTGCCATTCCTCTGCAACTGACCAGACACATCACTCTCCGGGTACGTGAACACGAAGGAAGACGTGTAGGTGGTGCAGGTGGGCGTGCAGGTGACGACAGGTGTGCAGAGTGGCTCCAGGTCCATGTTGGCAGGTGTGAAGAGAGGCTCCCAGTCCTGAGAGGCATACAACGAGCCAGCCAGGTCAACATCGGGCACGGAGCGTGCAGTTTCCAGCTCGGCCTTGGTCAGGAGCTCCAGTGACGCCTCCAGAGAAGGGTCCAGATCAGACATCTTCACCGTGGAGCTGCCAAGGTCGATGGAGGGGGTCGGGAAGATTGGAGAAGGGGTAGTGGTCACACCTGCTGTCTTGGTTGGTCTGGAAGCACCAGAGGTGACAGCAATCTGGATCTCGGAGATGGTAGAAGCAGGAGAGGCACAGGGCTCGGTGAAGGTGGCATCCATCTCAGCTGGGATCTTGCAGATAGGCCTGTGAGCTGCCAAGATGAACTCAAGCCTCTCCTTCTCCTTCAGCAGATTAGCAATGTCGTTCTGAAGGGCTGACTTCTCATCCTCCAGCTCATCAGTTTCCTGCCAAAGCAAGAGAAACAGCTCATTAATCCAATTCCTGTCAGCATTCAGTTTCTTGCATGACTGGCTTTGTTGATAAAGCGTGCCTACAGAAATAACGGAATGCTTACAGCTTGCAGAGTGTCTGTCAACTCTCGCCTCCTGTTGCGGCATTTGGCAGCTGCCATCTTGTTTCGTTCACGACGAAGTCTCCTTTTCTCCTCTTCCTCTGGTGGAAGCTGTAAATAGCAAGGCAGATACATTTATATTTAAAAAAAAATTATCCATCCAAAGGAATACAGAGGAAATTAAAAACATGAAGAAGCACTGCTTTTAAGCACAGTTTCTTTAACAAAGTTCTTGTAAATGAGAAACTATTTACCTGATCCATTTTACTCCTCCTGCTGGTGTGACCCCTGCTTCCACTAGTCTTGACCACTTTGGCTTTGGAGAAAGAGGCGTTGGGGTTCGGGTTGTAGGGGTGAATTCTGACGTTAGATGGGGCCACGGAGGATACAGCTGACTGGACCATCCACTGCAAGTCCGGGCAGGAAGAGACAGCTGTGACAGTCGGGACGAAAGAGGCACTTGAAACCGCCAGGTCGGTAAACTCCTAAGGCGCAAACAGAAAGGCATTCAGTTTAGAAACACTTATAGAAATCCATACGCATAAATATTTTGTGCAGACTTTTGTTACAAAATATCTAAATTATTTAAAAACCTGTGGAGTTGGAATATATATTCCTACACTTAAAAGCCTCCAAAAAAAGTACATTACTCATTTGTCTTTTAGTCAAATATAAGCATTCGAGAATAAACCATGTGTGTTAATACTATTAGCTACGTACCTGAGTTTGACTAAGCGGAGAACCCACGCTGGAGTAAACTCCGGCGGGAGACGAGTAGTACGTGAGGCTGTCGCCGTTGGGAGAAGCTGTACTGCAGCGGGAAGACGAGTCGCAATCGGCTACAAGACTGGTAAACATCATCTTTTTTTAAGAAAAGAAGCTTCTACGATCCACTCGGAATGTGCAAAAAACACCGTTAAATATAGCGATAAAACCACTCCTAGACGGCAAAGAAATCGAATTAACTCAGCTCCCCGAAAAACTGCTGTTCTCTACTGTTGCTGCGATCTCTAAAGTTTGACTGTTGGACTGCCGAGCTGCGAGGGTTTTTATAGAGCTTTTGGATGACGCAGGAGAAGGGTGGTGGCTAGCTCGGAACACTCTAGCACAGATTTCATTTAAACTATTAAACAGCAAATACGCTAAAATAATCGGCACTGTATTACTTATATTATTTTACATCGGCGCTCTCGAAAAATCCTTTGCCAAAATAAAAGCGCACCGATATACATAATCGTTTTTAAATGTATCGAGTTGAATCGTTGACGTTCCATAGCAGGGTATCCCACGACGTCATTTTCCTTATATGGAATGCATCCTGAGGAGGTGGAGCAATGATGGGAAACACTGTTCAGAGTGTAACACGTTACGTAAAGACAGAGTATCTGAAGTTTTGTGTGTTTGCAGTGGAGTGTTGTCAATGACAAAACAACAAAATGTTTTCACCGAATTCTTATAAAAAAAAAAAAGTAGGCTAAAGATCTTGTTGGTACTACCATACATGATGATCCGTTTTATGTAGCCTAATGATTAGGCAGTAACTGAAGCTTAATTTATGTATAGGACTTCTTAATTTATGTATAGGACTTGTTGTAGTCTAAACCGTTATTCCTTTTTGATTTTTTATTTACATTTTTAAGCGTTGTGATAGGCTACTGGGAGTTGTAGCTCCTGTCTGTGTGAAATAATTGCTAACATTTTCTGGGGGGTTTTGGGAGAAAGAGGGTTTGTAGGCTACCTGTGGAGAATGTGCAGGTGGGTCCTAAAAGAATCGCACCTAGGTAGGCCTACGTCTTACTCAAATCACTCTTTGACGCCTTTCCGCGTTCAGTCAGGAATCACCTTCTGCAGTAAGGTACAGTGCGACCCACCCTTTGTAATGTGGTTAAGGAAGAACTTTGCCAATAGTTTGAAAGATGAAGCAATGTGAAACGGAAACAAGCGTTAAACCAAGCCGGAAAAAACTGACCGATATAGGATATTATTCGTAGTAGGTAGTTCAGTCCTTTGCTTATTTGTTTTACGTTTTGAAACTGTTGTTTACCTTATTTTGTAACAATAACACAATTCTTTCCATTGCGTTAAATGCAAGGATTGGTGAAATAAATATGTTTTGTTATTTATTAACAAGCGAAAACAGCCATATCAGCGTTCCCATGGGACATACTGCTCTGCCTCGCTGTGCATGTTTTGTTTGACATTCCGTGTTGTCCGGGTAACGCCCCGCCCATTGGAGTCAATGACGCAGTACAGGCTGCTACGCGAAGCTGCAACAAGCACACCTGAGAAAGCAGAGCTTTCGACGAATAATGATGAATAATCTGTGAAATCAGCACTCTATATTATAGTCTAACATTGCCTTTTTGCTCACAGTTTTACTTTCACATGCACACAATTATGCTAAAAAGGCCATTTTCAAACACAAATGTAAAACGTAGTTCATGGAGGTATGAGCAGCTTCCGGTAGTCCAATTCGTTTTCAGGTAACACGACGCAGACGAACTCACGCTGGGTGCGCAGCGCGGGACATGCTTGCCAATTGCCAGAAACCTGCTAAGGGGCTTGCCTGCCGGGAAGCACTTGGACGCCACACAAGGGAGGCCCCACTCTCACGCCGTCCAGTGAAAGCAGTTGGTTACCTCATCCCATTTTGCTAAAGATAGACATGATCACAGTGGTGGTCTCGAGGAACAATAGTCTTCCATCAAACGACCTCCACATGAGAATATGGGCTGCATTCGCGAAACCTTTATTAGTCTAAAATGAAATTAAATCGCCAGTATTGAAATAGAGAGCTTCACTCAAATATATAGCTCACTTTAAAATATATGTGGATATTTGGTGACGATTCTGTCACTTGAATGTCATTTAATTAAGTCAGATAAGACAAAAATAGTCAGCGGGATCTACTGCAATATCGCTGCGGCTGCAGGCGCCTCTCCGGAAATGCCTTATATGGGCAGAAAACTCTGCCCTCTGATTGGTTCCCTTGCGCTAGCGACAGGTCTTGTTGCTGCAGCACTTTTGTGTGGGATATTCATCATTGAGAATGATATGAGCCAAATACCGAAATCCTCGAGCAATATCTGTACCTGCACGACTATGACCTCAGGAGTTACCTGAATAACCTATCCTAGAATATTTTGCATTACCATTTTAAGCACTGTTATACGTAATATTTTGTGTCGGAAGTTTTGCCATTCCTAAGATTGCATTTATATTCTTGCAAAAGCTTTAATGCGGTGATATATGCACACAGGTAAAATAAGTAAATCTAGATTATAAAACAAGATACATAATTATGTAAGAGTCCGTTGGTGTTGATGTTTTTTTCCATGGAAGCCTACATGGCCTGCAGATTAAATTCAGTTTTAGATCCGTTTATTAAACCTCCAGTATCTTATGACAAATGCGAATGCCAATCATTGTTACACAATAAGCGGTCACACTCGGCCACAGTCGGTTATTTGCCCGCATTAAGGAATGCAAAAGACTCGGGCTACAAACAACACGCGTAAAATGACGTAGTCCATTTTATTCACTCTGGAGAGAGCAGTTACATTTCAATATATAGAAGGTACCTGATGAATGATATTTTGTACATTTCTGTTGGAAGATACACCGCCGAACTCCAAACGTGAAATTTTATTTGCACGGGTTTTATTTTAAACACCATTCCCCGACGCATTTAATTAAATTGTATGATTTTTTATTGTTCTACCCCTCCCCACCATATACATGGTACGGTCTCGTCTCATAGATTTCATTCATAAAATTCTCGCTCACTATAAAAGAAGAACGCTGCCGAGATCCTGTGTCTTCAAGTGTAGACTAGTAAATACACTCAATAGCAAACCTGCAAAATACAACCATACATTTAGCTGCAATATTTGAGTGTATTTCGTAGCTTGTAGGTAGCTTTATTTAGTTGCATACATCATTTCGTTGCAGTTTAAGGAGATGCCTAAAAACGTCTCTTCGTCTCGTGCTGCGCTCTGCCAGCTGTCTGCAAAGGAGTCGCTCTCGCGCGCATCAGCGGCAAAGATGAAGAATGCGCAGGTATAAATGATGTGAAAGACGATAAAAGAAGACTGAATAATTAATTTGCTATTCATTTGCTATAGAAATTCAAATTAAAAGACTTAAGGTAAAGAGGCAAAATAAAAGACAAGGTAAAAAGGAAACAAATGTTTACTAGTAGGTTATTTATCGTGTATTAAATGCTTAATTACTAATTATATGTTTAAATCTTTATTAACTGTAGTGTGAGTGAAGATTTGCAAAAGCAGCTTTGCACGTCCAGTGACGGTGTGTTTTGTGCATGTTCAGGGCCAGCGATTTGAGAGCAATGCAGCCAGCAGTCCCTTTGTCCCGACGGTCACCGCTGTCGCCACGGCACCAAGTCTTAAGTGGATGGTCCTGTCCACTGACATTTCTTCAGTCAGCCCCAGCAGTGGTGTGAAGCAGAGGACAGCACAAACCCCTGAGAAAGAAGCCCAACCTTCTTCTCCCAAGTTGGGCCCCAGGGCCCCTACAGGCAGGCGAAAGGGACAGAAAGATCAGGTATTTTTCAACTGGATCTGGAGTTGGGTTCAGTTCAAATGTGCAACATATCATTTGAAGCAAGCAAATTCTTCTTATTTTTTATTTACAAAATCTGTCTGTTGTGGACTCTAAGATGTACAATAATATGACATTGTCTGAATTCTTCTCATAGACATAGCGATGTCTAACTGTGCCAAACAGTGTGATTTATGTATTTATTCATTCATTTGATACAAAGCTCACCCCAGAGGAAGAGGAGAGGCGAAGGGTTCGCAGAGAGAGGAACAAACTTGCTGCAGCCAAGTGCCGGAGTCGACGTCGTGAGCTCACTGACAGTCTGCAGGCTGTACGTATTCATCTGTACGCATATGACGTTTACTCAGGTGCCAGCAAGTATTTATGTAAAGGATTAGAGATTAACAGAACAAGGTCTGATGCAAGTGCAGTTGATAAAAGCTGAGAAAAGAGATGAGCACAAATAGCACTGGTGCAGATTCTCTGAGCATATTTGCACGGCATGTATTTAAGTGTTTATTTTGCATGTATTTAGGATGTGGTGTTTTTACATGGTCAGACCCACACACTCCCTCTGGCTGCTTTGCAGGAGACTGACAGTCTAGAGGAGGAGAAGGCAGCTCTGCAGGCAGAGATCAGCAGCCTGCTAAAGGAGAAGGAGCAGCTCGAGCTCCTCCTGACTGCCCACAAACCTCAGTGCAAAATCCCAGTCGAGACTGAGCAGGAGGAGACAGCAAGGGAAGAGGAAGAGGTCTCCGAAGAGCCTCCCACACAACAGGCCCCCATCCTGCTGGAAGATCAGACCTCTGAGCAGGCACCTTCCACCCCAGCTAACTTGGACAAGACGCTTCTCCACCAGGAGGACACCTGCTCCCAGGAGCTGGAGCCCACTTGCCCCATCATCTCAGGAGACTCCAATGTGCTGCTGTGCTCCAGTGCCGGGCAGGAACCCTACACCGACCTGAAAGATGTGCGCATGGTCGACCTCAGCTCCAAGATGGACGGAGATGACGATATGGACCTGCTGGTGCCTGATATTGACCTCAGTGCCTCCTTGGGCCTGACTGAGTGGGAGACTTTATACATGACAATGGGTGGTAGTCTGGACCCCCTCAGAACACCAGTGCTAAGTCCGGACTGCAGCAGCAGTACTGTGCCTGTGTTCGACTTTCCTGGCAGGTGCGAGGATAGCAAAGGGGGGGCCCGTGGAGCCAGTGGGAGCAGTGATAACTCCAACCTGCTGGCTTTATGAAGGCCAGAGCAGAGACTGGTGGGGTGTGCGTCCAGTATATGGGACGATTCTACACTGATCTGCTGCTGCATGCCTGTCTTGATGTGATGCACTTTTGGAAATGGAATGGGGTCATTGAAACACTATTTTGTCCCTCTAAGATGAACCAGATTACCCTGATAGCAAAGTGTCTGGAGAAGAATCAAGAGAGTTTCTTCGACAGGGACAACAGGTTTGTTGAGGTCCATTTGTAGGTCTGCATAGATGTTGTACACATCATATGTGCTACACTCACATACTGTGACAAAATCATTTCTTCCAGATGGTGATGTGTGGAAAATATTAATATTCATCCTTTAGGTGGAAGTGTTTTTGATGGGATCATTTATGCACTTTGTATCATGTGGACTCAACCGTGTCAGGTCCTATTTTGTTGTTGATGTAAATCTTGTGCTTTACCGTACAGTATGTTGCCAGGGCCAATACATACTGGTTATTGCAATATGAGGTTATGATCTTTGATCTTTGACAACACATTGCATTATACTGACCAAATTTCCAATACAGCACTAACCAGATTTTAAATGTATTGGTCATTAGTTAAAGAATGAAGAGCACAATAATTCTTTGACGATCTTGCTAATTAAAGCCAATGTGAAGTTCTTGTGTTCACATTTATTTTCATAGTATTATGTACGTTGTGATGAATATTGTTATTGTCAAAATCTGATGAATGTTGAGACCATTATATCACTCACCCTATTCAGCTGCAGTGTCTTAGTGTGTATGTTGAAATACTCTATCTGGAAGTGCTGTTTTTAAAATGGAGCGTGACTTTGGTTTCCTGTGAGAATTGTGCCATATGTAAAGATTACAATTTTGTGTTTTATATTTTTATTACCTTCAATATATGCCATGTTTACAAATGTGCAAAAAATAAACAAATAGGTAAAATATGAAAAATGAGTATAATGGCTGTAAAGAGTATTATTTGGCTATTATAGTTGTTGCTATTATTAGTAGTGGTAGTAGGTAGCAACGGTAGCAGTAGTAGTACCATTATTATGTCAGCTTGGTGTTAATTTTCTCCAAAACAGAAACTGTACAATACCCTACAATAACCTCTCGCTGAAACTGTCATTTGGAGCAGCCTTGTCTGGTATCAAAGTGGAACATACCAAGTCAGATAAGCTATTTGTGGTAACGTCGCTTCCTCGCTATAAAGGCAGGATCGCAGTGTGATAAGCACAAATCTAATGTTAAATAATGCATTCCTTGTAAAACATTAGGTGCATTTAAGCGCTTTCTGGATATAAAACGTATCGATCCACACTCCTTACGGTCGGAACAATCTTGTGCAGGGCACGCAACGTAAATGTTATTACGTCAGAGCGTATTTGCGCGATACATTTTTTTTTCTATTTCCATGCCCATATTTAGAAAACGACTTGGTGTTTTGTTTCCATGGTGACGGGGCTCACTGAGCTATTTGTTTCACCATGGCAGACCTTTCCGGAAAACATAAAGAGCAGGCAGAGAAAGGCCGGACTGTGCAGGTTACGGGAACCAACAGTGCGAAACTGATATTGGTTGGCATCTTCATGCATCGATGCAACCGTGGTGCCCCTATTTTGTCGATCTGCAGTGATTTGCAGACGTTTTCTCCTGATTGACTTTTTTGGCATTAGCTTGCTAGGTTACATAATTGTATGTAAAGGCGACGATGTTATTTCCTCGACGAAATGAACAGATCTTATTTACAGCTTGTACACAGATTTAAGTTTACATTTGAAAGAGTAGCCAATGCAGTTCATTTATTATGATTTAAATATTTTAATTCCACGGTTTTCGATTCTTTAATCGCATGGTGGCTATAACAGGGCGAATGAGTCTGCAGATATTTTAAATAGGATAACCAAGTTAGCCTCATTATGAATGCGAAAGATAACGGCGTTTGCGGGTGTGAATCAGATCATCTGACAACGAGGAGAAGAACATGCGGAGGAAAGACAGTTTTTAAGCAGTCAAAACGCAGAATCTAATTATTGGCGCTCGATTTGATTTCATTTTCGCGTAACTAGCAGTCACACTGTAAGAGGATATTACATACGAATTTGATTCGTTTTAGTCTTTGTTAACGAGAAGGTTATTTACTTACAACATAGCAAGCGATTTGAAACGCTCATTGCTACGGTCAAAACAGCAAACTGGATTGTCCAATTTCTCATCATCTGACTGGCAAATGCGGGGTTTAGCCTACGCTGATTGTCAGCAAGTGAGAACTGAGAAAACGGTTAAAGGCCTGCGTGTCTGAGGTTCAAGTGGTGTCTGGTAACTTTTTATTTTTTAGCTGACCCTGTAGATTCAACAGAGTAAGCCCAGTCTCACGTCTGGTTAAAAAACAACACTTTAGCCTTGGTGTGGACTGGCTGCTTCTGGAAGGATACATATGTTGACAATGAACACTAAAAGTTTAGATTACAAAGGGCATGTTGCAAGATTGCGTTCAGAACATTTTACAAAATAATCACCTGATCTTAAATGTAACCTGCATTACGGCTGGCAGTGTTATACAGACATGTGTACACATGTGGAGTGTTCTGGTTGCTTTGTAAAGGCTTTGTGTGAATGTGTAACATGAAAGCCACTGTTGTATGTTTACACTTTCTTTACATTTTTTCTTTTGCTTTGTGTTTTAGTTTTCTTGCACTAATGTTGCCGTGATCATTAGAATTTTGTAGTTTCCTCAGAGCAACCATTTCTGCAGCAATACCAAATATTTAACTAAAAGTTGCATGTCATCACACACTCTGTGCCTCAAAACCTTGCACCTGGAGTTGAAACCTGCTGCTGTTTTGTTAGCACATGTACTGCAATACAAAAACTAGGATTACCAGACTGTGGGCTTGGTTTTAGCAAACAAAAGACGGCTCATGCAGAAGCGTGAGACTCTCCTCGAGAGATCGCTCACACTCCTGCTGTGAATGTCTGTCATGGTGGAGTTTGCACTGACCAACTGTCTCACTGTTTGTCCAGGTCCCTGAAGAGGGCTGGGCCGAGAAGGGGAGAAGCTTGTGCAGGGAGGGGCGGGGCTTGGGCAGGGGAGAGCCAGTGCTCCATCTTTTGAGGTTCCATCAGAGTGGGCACAGGTGGAGTCTGTAACGCCCTTGCTCTGCTCCTTCAGCTCATCAGGTGGAGTAAAGTACCACGGCTAGTACCACCAAGATCATGGGTTTGATCCCTAGGGAGCTTGTGTACTGATAATGGCAGCTATATTTTTCAAGCATTGCATGGTTGACTTGAAGATGTGGAGAAGACTATGCCTAAATACAAATGAGGTCTAGTTCAAGTCCGGACAGGCAAAGGCCATTCAGGTTTTGTTCTTAAGCAACATTGCAGGTAATACATGAGCCAAAATGTCTTCAGTGCTGAAATAAGTTCTGTGTGAAATGTGATTGGTTGTTTACATGGCTGTTGGTGGACCTTCACTCTAAAACTGTATATATCAGCAATGGTTGAGAGAAAAGGTCTTTAAACATTACAGCATGTAGTTTCAGTATTAGAAGTTAAATGTGCACTGTCCACCTGTGCAGTGACCTGCCCAGTGTTTGTGTTTGCACTTCAGATTCTGTGCCTGTGACACTGTTTGTTACACAATGTGTCAAAAGGACAAAGTCAGGCATGCCCACTCAGGTGAAACAGGCTACCTCCTACACAAACACTCTCTCCCTTGCCCTCTCTCTCCTGAGAGACTAGATCCTGGAAAAAGCCCTTTTATACACAGCTACTGCCACCCACTGACCAAGCAGTGACATGTCCAGTACCAGAACTGGCTCAACTTTGAGATTTTGACTTGATAAAATCTGGCTTGGATATCCAAATCTTAAATTCCCAGTTTGAATCTAATGGAACACACTTATAGCCACACAAATCATATGTGACTCCCAGTTCTGAGAGTATTGCTAGGCTTTAGTGAATGCACTGCAACAAAAAATGGTAAAATCTTTAATATGATCTGCACAGTGAATCTACATACAGCAGAGTGCTCATAGAAGAGAAGAGGCAGCTCCACATTTTATTGAGAGATCTGCAGCATTTTTAGTAACTTAATAACTGGAAGAACCACAATGAAACATGCCAACATTCTCCAGCAGCCAGATTAAATCCTACCTGAAACCTGTTCATTCATCATCAGTGTCTAACACAACCTGACCCTTATATTCCCACACGTGCCATGATCTTTTTCAACAGTGTTTTTTTCAATGTGCTTGTCCTTGTCTTTTGATCTTGTCTCTTTTTGAGTTAAGAACAGAAATGCTCCAATAATACTCAAATCTAGTGCCCATTTAGAAAGGGGTTGAAAGAGTCAATGAAAAGACAAGACAAGGACAATTATTCACCGGTCCATTCATGTCTGTTAATATTTTCAGGCTGCATGGATGAAATGACTCATTATTAGTAATTTTCCCAAGTTCAGACCAATATGTGTCTGCTCACCCTTTGTCTGAGTGAAGCAACAGGGGAGTAACAGGCTTTTTAAAGAACAACTCCTGGTGGGGATTTGTAATGTGTTCCAGTGTTGAACTATGCAAAGCCATCAGAGTGTGACCCTACAGGTGTGAAGAAAGGTGTTTACATTCCGCAACTATGTCAGCGTGCCTTTCTCAAAAGAACTACGATGAGAACCAAGCCTGTAGACACGGTTCCTGGCTCTCATTTCACTAATATCCTTGTGCAGTTCCACAAGGCTTGCAAGATGTTCTTAAATGGTGCACAACTGTTACCAGAATGTAGTTTTCTGTTTAGCACACCTCGTAAAACTTATCAGCTACTCAAACCATCAGGGCAGCAAAACATCATTTTAGATCAAAGCAAAGCAAAACCATCCCATGCGGGGTTATAAATGTGAATGTGAATTCTTGTGTAATGAATTTTAGTAAAGTGGTTCTGTTGTAATATGTAGTTAATCTTGTGTATAGGTTAAACCTCTTTTTTTTGGAAGTATATTTAAAATCAGACAGAATGGGAAATTCCACCATTTGTATGAGTCTTAGTGACTATAATAAAGTACATGATTAAGGCTTGCTGAAGTTATTTTGGAGGCAGGTCAAGAGGAAGTCGTCTGTGCTTGTGTGTGTGTGTGTGTGTGTGTGTGTGTGTGTGTGTGTGCTAGCTCTATCTGCATGTACGTTTTGGGATAGTTCTGCTTGCATATTTTTGCATTAATGGATGAATTGTCTTAACTTGTTATTTTTGTCTTCACCATACTTTATCTTGTCTATAAATTGTTAATATATTGCATTGTATATAGTTGTTGTATTAATTGTTTCAGCGTAACTATTTTGTCCTAGGCTATTTCTATCAGTTCTTCTGTTTTGTAAAGTATAACTGATGATGATGATGATGATGATGATGACGACGACGACGAAGATATTGCAGTGTAATGATTGCTGGTCTCGATTTTACATGCCCTATATGCTTGTAAATTCAAGATTTTGTTGTAGTGAAGGACTAGTACGCCTTATGTTAGAACTCAAGTGTTATCGTTAAACACTCCGCTTACACATATTGCTTATTGACTGATTAATGCGCCTGAATTCAACACGATCCTGCTTGATGAAAAATAATTGATTTACTCGGTCTTGTTTCTTAGATTCCCAGCATATTTTAAAAGCCCATGCTCGTCTCTTCGGTCTTACCTTTCACTTTTAATCGTAAAAATAAAAATAAAAAATTAAGCGGAATGTTTATATTAAGTGGGATGTTCCTGAAAGAGTTAACCATTGTTTATATCAAGTGAGAGTTTACTGAACGGGTTAACCATTGACACGTTGTAAACCTCAGGCAACGCTAAACAGAAAATAACGAGTGGGCTTAGTTGTGTTTACAGTCCATTCGTGGACACAAAACAGTTTCAAGAAACCTCCCGTCTGTTCTATTATGTGATGGGATATCCCGCCCGCTACGTGCGTGGGCTGCCCGGGAGCCTTACTGAGAGCAGAAACTCTCTGTTGTGTGTTTGGTTGCTAGGGGGCGGAGCCTAAAGCCTTTTTCGCTCCGCACAGCTTTTTATTTTTACACCGCTGCTTACGTCTGGAACGAGCCAGTTCCGCATTCCCTACAGCGAGTATTTAAACGCGCTGATGCAACGAGCGTCTGGCGCATTTAGCAGGCGGACGTCGAGCTGTTGACACGGGTTTCTCACAGAAAGTAGGTGAGTAATTTTAAGCAGGATTTTAAAAGCCGACAGATTGTTTTATGCAAAACAAAACATAAACTTCTAATCCAACTTGAGGAACTTTGTTCTTAAGGCTATGTAAAAACAGAACGACGAAACATGTAGGCCTATATATCATGCCTAATTGAATGTATACATGTATGTTTACTTTCGATTGATCTACTAATCGTTTAGAGAAATACTTATTTTGACAGCATCGGTATGTCCTACCTATGAAGTGGTCCGGGTGAATGAAGTGCTTAATTTACGGTTTACTGCAGGCTACATGTAAAAGCGAACAAATAACTTTTGTGAACTTAAGTTTTAAGCCAACCACCCCGAATTCCCACGCTTACTACCATTACGAAATTGTTATGCTTTGTGGCCCATTTTGTTAAATAGATGTGACATGTTTGCGTGTTGGACTGCAGGCTCGTCTTATAAAATAGACCGTTAGTCCGGGTCATTTTACAGCACTATCTCTCATTTGATTCTGGCCTTTATGCTCGTTGTGTAACCTATTGGACGGAAGAGCACCGGGGGTACTCTCTTGCTAAAGGTTACCCGTGTGAATTTGCAGGTCAAGTCAGGGGGTGTTCGGAGTACGACTGTTGCAGGCAGTCGCAGGCCATTTGCAGAAATGCTTGGTTTTAACATGCAGTCTTTAAGTAGAAAGTTCTGGGTCGCTCTAGTCAAACTCAGAGGTAGATGGTGACAGAGCTTTGAGCTGGAGGGAGTCACCTTCTGCCAGTGCAGGGTCCTGACCTGTGTTCTGTGATGTCTGATCCAAACTTCTAAACCTGATTAGCCATCCAAACAGCTACAATCATAAAATGATCCCCTGGGCATGGCCGGGACAGATGTGGTGGAGAAGTGTGACTACATGCATATTTTAATAATGGCAGTAAGAGACTTCTGCTGTACTCACACCTCTGTCTCTGGGAAGCTTATAAAGCAAGAGTGATTTTTAAAAGATACACGAAGACTTAAGATATCAGTCTGTGGTGTGTTATAAGATGCTGTGTGGTGTTCAGGGAAGGGAATGAAATCTAAAACAGTGTCAGGGAGAGCGAGAGACACATGCATACACAGATGTGTGTGTGTGTGTGTGTGTGTACACACACGCATGCAAAAGGGAGGGAGCAGACAGAGATGCAGAAGTCCAAAAAGAGGAGGTGAAAAGGGCTGAATCACACATACATGCACATATACACAATCTCGCATGCACACACAATCAACAAAAAAAAAGTGCATTGAGAAGACACATTCGGGGAGCGAGATGACGTGACTGAACTCTGGCCAGCCTGATGATGAAACCTCTGCTGTATATTTCGTGCAGGGAAGCAGTCATAGTGGCACGTTTTCCCGCTGCGCTGAGCCAGCCAGGCTGTGTTTCCATCGCAGTGCCCTGGCGGCAGCGCGATTCTGCAGTAGACATGTATGCCCCTCTCCTGCGCTACCTCGACGCCGGGCTTCAGGGGGTCAGGTGCTTCGGGATGGAGGGGGGGAAAGGGAAACTCTTCCAGGGCCAAAGTTCCCTAATGGCTGCGGAGTAACCAGCTGCAGGGGGTTTATGTTGACATGAAGAGAAGAAAGGAGGAGATTTAGACAAGCGTACAACCCCCAGATGTCTCAGTATGAACTCTGTTTGATTTTGATCTGACATACCCAAACAAACAAAACCCTGAACACTGGTTGGGGGGGACGACTGATGTCCAGAAAATCTCCATCTTCCTTTCACACTGGATCATTTGGGTTCTCAGTTTTCCTTTTCTTTCCACGAAGACTCCAGACAACTTGGGAGTTAGTAGCTGAATCATCTGATCTCATGTTTTACTCAGTTCCCAAATGCTTGTGCAGCAATGTACAGGCCGGATTGAGTGGATGTGTCACATGCACACTCTCTCTCCCTCCCAGCCAATCAGAGACTCCACTATACCTGTGAGGTTTTCAGGAAATGAGATTATGCATGCCCGTGGGGAAGGCAGGACTGTCATATACCCACACTTGCACGTCTGTCATCGTTACAGCAGGGAGGCTGAGAAAACGAGGTTCAGTTCAAACGCACAACCTGGAAGAAAAGAGTGTACATTTCTTATTTTCTTCTTTTTCTTTCCCCTCTCTTGCTCTCTCTCTGTGTGTGTTTTTATATTCCTCGCTGTCTCTCAGCAGGACGCCAGCAATGATGCCTGAACAGGTTCCCGACCCCGTAATGTCTGCTGCTTCATTGCCTAGCCTGGTTCCTTTGGCTGGAGTTCCCACCTCCACACTGACGGAGCAGCTTCGACTAGCAGAGATGTACAGTCTCCGTGGGGCCATATCTCCCATCGAACTCCTACACGCTGGCAAAAGACCACTCAGCCTCCTGCAGAGCGAGGTCAGAAACACACACGTAGAGCATGTATTGCAATGTGCTGGAAACACCAAGGTCATGCGTTTGATTTCTGAGGGATACATTTCTTGTCATACTAATGCATATTTTAAGTCCTTCTGGATTATAGCTTTAGTCAAATTTGGCAAACGTAAGTGTTTGAGACATCGGCTATAGCTCTGAAATCAGTAGCACAGTAGCAGAGTGCCGTGTCTTTATATCAAAGTCTCCAGCGGTGAAGTGCGTTTCTTCGAGTAACTTTATCCAGCCACGGTCGCCATCTAGTGTCTAAAGGCAAAGACGCCCACAGATGTTTACATAAAGCACTTACATAAAACCGCAGAAAGCAACGTCCTGATTTAAAGACGCTCTAAAAATGCAGTTTTCGTTCACATTTTTAGACTGAAAAATTACCAAAAATGGGCATATGTTTTTCGGCTTTTTCTGTGATATCTTGTAAAACCCCTGAATGTCACAATTAAAGAGAACTGAGTGTCAGTGGGTGGTTGTTTGTGGTATGACCGGACTGATATCTGGCCTTTCTCTGCTAGATGGCTGATGAGGATGAGAGGAGGAAGAGGAGGAGGGAAAAAAACAAAGTTGCAGCAGCACGCTGTCGGAACAAGAAAAAGGAGAGAACAGATTTCCTTCAAAAAGTGAGTGAGCAAATTTGAGTTTCAGCAAAATGTTACTGTCTGGTTTTTGAAGGAGAAATGTTTCAGGAAGCTCTGAATATGAAAAATTATGCCATGCTTAAAAAAGACACCTTAAATGTATGTGTGTCTCTCTAGGAGTCAGAGCGTTTGGAGGTGCTGAATGCTGAGCTGAAGTCTCAGATCGAGGACCTGAAGCAGGAGCGTCAGCACCTCGTCCTGATGCTCAACCTGCACCGTCCCACCTGCATTGTGCGCACCGACAGCATCCACCAGCCCCATGACGAGCACCACTCACTTCTCCAGCAGCTCTCGGCTGAGTGAGATGCTCGTAAGACCTCACGGAGACCCTGAGAAGATGCCAGGAGTCAGGGATGCTCTCAGGATGACTATCCACAGTTGGTGCTCGAAGAGTAACTCTTTTCTACCAAAGCTCAGACCGACTCCTCCCTCCTGTTCAATCTGGGCCCAGATGCTGACTGGGCTCAGTGACTATTTCCTGGTTCTGTGGGTCTTTTCCCAACCCCCAAGACACTTCTTGTTTTGAGAAGCAGGATGTTTGGAGAAGCGGCATGTCACTGAAGTGTCAGGAAGTTGTTCTTAATATTATGGAACTAAATGGAGATTTTGCGGACACGTGTTTGATGTCGAACATCCAAAGACTCCGTGCTAATGGTCCTTTTGGTACAGTGCGGATCAGTGGGATATTGTGGCATCAGTGGGATTATAGTCACAACTCTTACTGCAAAATCAGTTGGATTCACTACACCTTCCACTCAAACATGGGCAAGGCATTTGTCTTGTCAAACAGCCACTGGCTCAGCAGTTAAATTACTGGCCTAGTAGTCAGAAGGTTGCAGGTTCAAGCCCTATTACTATTGCAATGTTCCCACTATTGGGCCCCTGAGCAATGCCCTTAACCCTCAATTCCTCAGATTGCACTTGGTCACAATTGTAAGTCACTTTAGATATAAGCGTCTGCTAAATGCCATAAATGTAAACTAAGAAAGGATTGTTTTTTTTATTTATTCCTGATCGTGTTTAAATGATGTCCACGTGGACATGCCACCACTGCCCAAAGAACACAGTACCTGGTTCAGTGTACAGGACATGTAACGCTACACAGAACAGACTCCTTCAGTGTTAAGTCAATGGTATGGGTCTAAAAGCACTTCTCTATTTATACTAGTTTGATGCAAAATACTTTGAATAGCCACCAGATGGCGACTTTGATAGCCTCTTGTGTGTACTAACGCTGGCGTTTCTTTAACACATGCTGTATATTAACTGGTATGTTTGTTTGTTTGTTTTTTTACTTTGTGCATGCACTTGTATCTGCACTCTATATATTATATAATGTATTATTTTTTTTTTTAACTGTTATCAAGTGATGTGCTGAAATGCTTCTCTCTTATTTTGTATGATCTTTGTTGTTGACTGACTGAAGGGCTGTACCGATATCTGCAGTGCGGAGTCGCTGAACTCTTCTGTTTTCACAATGATGCCATTTGTTGCATAGTAGAAATAAACTGTGAAGACATGTGGTGTGCCCGCTCTGGGGCAAGGGGTAGCCGGGGGAGCGCCGCTATCCAGGGACAGTGCCGTCGTATGGACTTTTCTATGTCACGGATTCATTTGACAGATTTTTCTTGATGTTTGAGAGTCTTCTGGCTCTGTCTTGGACTAGAGCTTCTTTTGCCACCCTGGAGTCTTCGGGGTCATCAGGTTTGTTGGGTTACATCTGGAATGTGTAGTCTAAGGACTGGACTCCTCCCATCCAATAGCAATAACCACTACCTGAATGAGCTTACAGGGAGAGAACGGAGTACTCGTATGGGCCACTAGGTGGCACTACATAAGCCCAA
>NC_137498.1:2490000-2502500 GCF_041902795.1 Electrophorus electricus
TTCAGTATTTTCCCATCTGAAACATTTTGCTCTGAAGTCTGCCATTTCGTAGTTCACTCTGCCCACTGGGATGAGATACACCAGTTTACTGACAGTTCAGCAATTCCTTTATCAATATACGTCACAATTTGGCAGGTTGTTCACTGGCTGTTGTACTCATAAATCACTTGACAAAATATAAAACAAACATTTTAAAATATGCAAAATCCATAATGGTTTTACATTTAGTAAAAATGTAAATGAAAATTATTTCTGATGCAAAAACACAGGAATGACAAATTAAGGCATATTTTGTAGCTGACCTTAAGAACACTTACACTTACTGTAAGTGAACACAAACCAACTTCATAGCGTAAAAGAAACCCTGAAAATAGCCACTTTCTCTGATGGTTGTTCATCAAAACTAGTTTCAGCTTAGCTGGGAGTAGCCAGTGAAGAAGAGTGGTGAGACAGAGTGCTGCTCTCAGTCTCTCAGATGTTAGCAGCGGGTCAAAAGTCGTTCTTTGCAAAGCAAAACAAGGTCTTTTTAAGTCTGAGTCACCTCTCTTAAAATCTTAGAGTTTTTCAGATGACCTTTCATAAACATGCATTTCTCTTTCCTTGGAGTCTTTCTGGGCTTTTGTCCTCTCTGTTGCTCTTAAGTTTTCTTATGCAAAGTTTCCAGAGTCATGTGACTTCCAGTTTAGTTCAAGATAGATTTTCTATCTCATACCACATCACACACTGCTAATTAGGCAGCGAGAGAGAGAGAGAGAGAGAGAGAGAGAGAGAGAGAGAGAGAGAGAGAGAGAGAGAGGCAGTTGCTACGCACTAAACATTGAACCGTGGTCAGCTCTACACAGTTCTCTGTGCATACGGTGCTCTCTCTCTCTCACACACACACACACACACACACACACCACACACCACACACACCACACACGCACGCTAACTCACTCGACAAAAGAGAGAGAGCGTGAGCAAGAAAGCGAGAGACAGAGGAGAGCAGAAACAGAGCAGACGGAGGAGCTCTTACAGGGAGCGGACTGGTATGGCTCAAGGCTCTGACAGTAATGACACAAGCTACACCACATCTCCATCACCGGGCACCAAACAGGTAAGACTTCTCCATTCTGTCTCTTTCTCTCTTTCTTTCTCTCTTTCTTTCTCTCTCCTTCTCTTCCTTCTCTCTCTCATTCCCTCCCGCTTCCAAACCTGCACGGTTGTTTCTTATTTGTATTTTTGCTTTTGTGCTTTTACACTTAAAGTGAAGTTTTCCTTTTGCATGCAGTTCAAATTCACACACACACACACACACACACACACACACACACACACACACACACACACACACACACACACACACACACACACTCAGTCCTACACAAATGGTGTATTCCAAACTTTCCTTTTGTTTGCTCTCTGAACTCTACATTTACTGTATCTATTTTTCACGGCGCTTGTCTCTCTTTCTCTCTCTCCACGTGAAGTTATTCATTCATTCCATTTCTCTGCGGGCATCTACTCACCTGAAAGGGACAGCACCTTACTGCCACACCACTACCTCTACTGTGAGATTAATGACAACACACACACACACACTCTAGGAGGACCATCATGTTAAAGTACTTAGAACACTGTAGATCAGAGCCAGTAAAGTAGTGTCTGATATTTTTTTGTATTTTTGATGCTACACTCATTGCTCTTGTATTAAACCTGCATGGGCAAACACTTTTGCATGCTATTTTCTTTGATCCATGTGAACTTTTTCAGGTCATATATTCCATGAATAGTTCTAAATGGTTCTAAATCCAAAAGCGTTCTTAATGTTCATTCAAAAAAAAAAAAATCACTGAAAATGAAATGACCTCTTGAAGTTAAAAACTGTTTCTGTGTCAGTCTGTGTGCTTTTTCTGCAACAAAAGCACCAATACTGTAACTAAGTAAATTACTTGCTCTTTTAATCTTAGGTCTGTGTGTATGTTCTGATTAGTTTGATACACTGGAGAGAGTGATGATATCTCACACACCTCCAGCACAGCCTTTTGTGAGAGCCAGCTGACATATGGGTCACTGTCATCATGACCTAACACCTGTCATAGTGCAAAAGTGAATAGTGAACTGCTACAAACAATGTTCTGGAATTATTCAGCCATTCCTTCAAATCCGAGCACAATCTGGCTCACTGTGGAACTATAACCAATAAAAACAATAATCAAACTGTTGACCAATCAAATGGATGGTTGCAGTACTTAAAGAATGCAAACATTACTGAGATCAGAGTAAGATATAAATCAAGTTTCTCTGTATGTTTATCTGGAGAGAAAAAAAACATTCAGAGAAAGACAAAGAGGGCTTTGGAGATACAAGGGGGAGATACAGAGTGAAATCGAGAGAGAGTGTTCTGTTAGAAAGGAGAGTGAGATGGTACATATGAGAGCTGCAATGTGTAGTGAGTGATTGTGAAAGTGCCGTTAGGGAGAGAGGGAAGGCCGATTAGAGCTAGCCACCACACCCTGGACCACTCATCCCCACCCTCAACCACTCATCCCCACCCCTGATCACTCACCCACACGCTGGAACGCTCATCCTCAGCCTTGACCACTCACCCCCACCCTGGAGCACTGGACCACACACTGGACCACTCACCCCCCCAATCTGGACCACTCATCCCCACTCTGGACCACTCACTCCCACCCTGGACCACTCATCCCCACTCTGGACCACTCACCCCCACCCTGGACCACTATTCCACACACTGGACCACTCACCCACACCCTGGACCACTCATCCCCATGCCTAACCACTCACCTTCCACCTGGTGTCACTCACCAATGCTCTGGGCTTGAGTGCAGTCAGTGCCTCACAGATACACTCTGTGTCCTCCTGCCCTCTCTGAAGGAGCATGCCGTTAGCAAGGCCAACACTGCTAACTGACTCCTGGCGCCTTTAATACATCAACGCCTGTGCTAACATTTCTTGGTGAGAAGCACCCCTCTAAAGTCTGATAGATGAAAAGATCAAGTCAGAGAGAGAGACAGACAATATCAAAGGCTGACAGAGTGACAGAAAGAGACAGAGAAAACTGTAGAGATGAGAGAAAGAGAGACAGAGTTGGAGTTTCAAAATATCCCTTTTAAGAGTTGAAGTAGTCCACTGACTAAGGTCTGAGTTGAACAGTGAAAGTGTTTACTTGATCTCAGAAAGTTTTCAGTTCCAGTCTGATCTTGGACATGCATTCCTGATGTGAACGAAGAGTTAAGGTTGGGATTAGTGTTGGGTATATTGTCCGTACTCCTTCCAACAAGCTGCTAATCACAAGATTTCACATCTCTTGTACTCATACTGACTGATGTGACTTTTTGCTAAGAGTGGAGACCAGAGACACTGTATAGGCAGGCAGGGGCCTTGGTTCCTGGAACCCTGAAATACAGGCACAAACTCCACTGTGGGACACCTTGGTTCATCTGCATCTCCACCCATCCATCTACTTATCCATTAGTTAATTAGTTAGTTAAACATCTCTGAAAATCACTTTTCATTTTCATGTACTCTACAACGAACAGGATCACATATAGCTCAAACTCAGAAGCTCAAATGCCATTATTATTTTCAATAAAGTAATACTTTAACACCAGCCTCTACACCCACATTCAATGCACATGTGTGCACACACACACACACACACACACACACACACACACACACACTCGATCACACAGAGGGTCTGTCTGTGGGGAAGTTTTTGATGGAAAATGTGCTCTGATGTTGTTGTGGGTTTAGCAGATGAACGTCAACGCAGACTTGTAAAAAAAACCCCAAAAACCACAGACCTTAGGGAGAAGGTTATATCCACTAACTTTAATAATGTCAAACCTTCATCTTTGATCTTATTAGATACACAACTGGTGTGTGTGTTTTGTAGAATCCTTTCATAGTGTTTTGTTGGTAGTATCTGCGACTGTTTAACTGTAGGCAGAGCAACTGAAGTTCTATTATTGAGCCATTTGGTTCTGTTACTGAGCCATTTAGTTCTGTTACTGAGCCATTTAGTTTTGTTACTGAGCTGAACAGTTCTGTTACTGAGCCATTTATTTCTGTTACTGTGCCATTTGGTTGTGTTACTGAGCTGTTTAGTTTTGTTACTGAGCTGATCATTTCTGTTACTGAGCTGAGCTTGTTATGCTAGATGTTTTGAATTGCAGCACTGATTTTCGATGTAGAGTTTCTGCTATTGTCTGTGTCAACATTAAGATTGATAAATATGATTAATATGATTAATCAAGCTTAATATCTGATTGCTCAAGGCTACAGATTTGAACTGACAGGAGTTTCTTCTTCGGACTCTTCACCAGGGGTCAACAGACGACATGAGGAAGGTGATGAGGAGGGAGAAGAATCGCATTGCTGCCCAGAAGAGCAGGATGAGACAGACGCAAAAAGCAGACAGCCTGCACCTGGTAAGAGTGTTACCACTCCTGACACATTTGTACACCCCCCCCACCCCCACATACACACACACACACACACCATGGAATTAGCATGACTAGCATGTTGCATTTATGCTAATAGGACAGAAAAGACTCCTATGACCTCTGATGGAGGACATGACCTCTGGTGGAGGTTGTGACCTCTAGTGGAGGGATGACCTCTGATCATGTCCAAAGTTCACACTGTGTACTCTATCTTCTGAGGGCTGCCAAGAACATACAGTTACATGTAAATACTAACATAAGCACACATAGCTTGCACAGGGGAACAGTCCTGACATTGTATCGGGTCCTGAGCGTGAAGGGTTTGGGTCTGACTAGTGTGGATGTGAAAAACACTGAACAAAATCTTGTAGCAGCTAACCCACACAGGCATGCATAAGGAACACCCGACCACGCTGTGCGTCGTGCGTAAGAAACATGACCCTAAGGAAAAGTCTGCAAACTCCAAACGGTCAGATTGTAAGATTGTAAGAGTCCAAGCAGTGGAAGAACAAGCCTTCTGACATAGGCCTAACTGAGTCCAACTGATTCATATGGCTCCTTTAAATCCACATGATTCATATAGCACCTTTAAATCCAAATGATTCATATGGCACCTTTAAATACACGTCTGCACTAAAGCATGCATGGTGTCTTCTCCAAACCTCAGCACCACTGTGAGCTGGAAGTGCAGGGAGAAACAGGTCCACGTGAGCAGATGTGAGCAGAGTCATTCACGTGCCAGGTCTGAGTAGAGTGGTTCATGTGGACAGGTCCGAGCTGCGCAGTTTACGTGGACAGGTCTGCGCTGAGCGGTTCACGTGAACAGGTCTGAGCAGAGTGGTTCACGTGGACAGGTCTGAGCTGAGCGGATCACGTGAACAGGTCTGAGCTGTTCACGTGAGCAGGTCTGAGCTGAGAGGTGGCGACGGGCTTTACGGGTCCTGTGGATCCACAGCCAGAGCTGTGTCCTGGTGCTGCTACAAGCTTCGGAGGAACAGTGTATGTTCTCCACCTGCACAGTGCGTTTGGGTTCTCTGCTCGCTCAGTCCACTCTCCAAAATGTCCAGGACTCAGGCTGACAGAGTTAATGTCATTTATTTAATTTAAAATCTGATTTCAATGACAAATTGCTGACTCTCATGCCTTGATAACTTCTATTCATTGTCCTAGTGGTACTGTTAAAGGTGTAACTAGGCTAGAGTTAACTAACTAGGTGTAACTAGGGTAGGGTTAACTAACTAGTTACATGGACACCCTGGGACATGGACACCATTTTGTGGTCCACAATAACTGTCTGCCAGCGGCACACCGCTGGCTTGTTCTCCTTGTTCCCAGAGTGGCTGCCAGCGTGTGAGTTCTAGACATGTGAGATGCACAATTGTGAATTGTTTTTTACCTCTATGCAATATTCTTGGCTACATTATCATAACATTACACTTCATGTTCACATACATCCCTCTCCGCTACGTTAACTCCTTCTCTGCCATGCTAGCATCCCTCTCCGCCACGCTAACGTCCTTCTCCGCCACGCTAACGTCCTTCTCTGCCATGCTAGCATCCCTCTCCGCCACGCTAACGTCCTTCTCTGCAATGCTAATGTCCCTCTCCGCCACACTAGCGTCCTTCTCCGCAACGCTAGCGTCCCTCTCCGCAACGCTAACGTCCTTCTCTGCAATGCTAACGTCCCTCTCCGCCGCGCTAGCGTCCGTCTCTGCCACACTAGCGTCCCTCTTGGCTGCGCAAGCGTCCTTCTCTACCACGCTAGCATCCCGCTCCGCCGCGCTAGCCAGGAGGCACGAGCTCTCTTTCTCTTGTGTATTTACATGGAGCTCTGGTGAGCATGTGGCGATGCGTCATGGCTTCTGTCGAATTTCACACTCGGTTGTGTCTCTAGCTGTGTTGGCCTCCCATTCTGGCATTAATTCCACCGCGTGGGAGAAAACCACGGCAAACCTCACGATCGTGCGTCTAGTTAGACCCATCGTTACATCTCCGCCTCTCCGCCTCTTTCGGCTCTCCCTGCACTTCAGGGAGACAAAAATTATTTGCTCTCTTAGTCATTATTATTATTCTTGAATGTTTTTGTCACCTTTTTTAATAGTCCATATTACTTCTGTGTAATGTAATAAGAGGACTTCGTTCATCTCTCATCGTAAATTCTGACTCAGGACTCATGGGGTCTCCAGTCTCATTCTGTCAGTGCACTGAGGGTTAGCTGCGCCCCGCAACTGGGTCGTTATTCAAATCTGAACATCCTTCTTCACTGCAGTGTGTGTGTGTGTGTTCATTGACAGGTTGTTTAAGAACATTATTACTCATGTCTTTTCACTGTCTCAGTAGCAGACGGGACCACCGCCCATTGCTTGAGCTCTGCTGCAGTTAGTACTGAGAGTTTTTCAAATTAAAATACAGATTTATGCACATAGCACGTTTGACAACATGTGTTGTCCCGACTGCTAATGAGCAAGCCA
This sequence comes from Electrophorus electricus, assembly GCF_041902795.1. NCBI lineage: Eukaryota > Metazoa > Chordata > Actinopteri > Gymnotiformes > Gymnotidae > Electrophorus > Electrophorus electricus. The sequence goes on from NC_137498.1 coordinate 2,496,926, forward strand.
AAGCCAACAAGGTAAAGGATGAAGAAATCTTGGCCTTTTAAACTCCTCAAAGGTCATTTCTGCAGTATTTCTTGGGTAGATTTTGAACATGAACTAGTCCGGTTTCCTCAGTGAAGCAGGTGTTCAAGTTCTACATGTGGAGCCTGATTACCTTATCATTAAACTGAGCTTGTTTGCAACTGGTAACAGATGAATTTGAATTTAGAAATTTGTGACAGTTGTATTATACATACACTAAACCAGACGAGGATCCCAAGATATCATTGTCAGTGTTGGGATAAGCTATCTATATATATGTTTTTGTATTTGGGCTTAATATATACGGAACAGTGTCCCACCGTAAACAGGCAGGACTGCATGTTTGGGAAGGCTCAGCATGAAAGAATATCTCTCTCACGTTGCACTGATCAGCTGTGTGCTTCAGCCTTCTTCTACAAGCCCACCTCAACTGATACGCCTATATGGTAAATGACAGTTGTGAATGTGTGTGCGTATGCGTGCGTGCGTGTATGTGCATGCTGCCATCATCATTGCTCTGAACAAACACACACACACTCAGTGTGGTTTTGCTCTTCACAGCCATGCGTGATAAACAGGAAGCTGAAATTTCCCTCCATATGACATGTTTCCTGTAGTAGGTCTGTATGCTGTATGTTTTGGGGCAGGGCCGCAGGGCACAAAGCTGAGCGTAGGCTACTGTCGGGGAGGCTCAGCAGTCATTTCTCGTAAGGCTGATTAGACCCGTGGGCTGCAGGAGAGCAAGTGAGAGCGTCAGAGGGGGATACCCCACACTAGCGCTGCCTGGAAGGCAGTGGAGCACCGGGGCTTCTCCACGGCCTGGCAGGCAGTTTTGCAAGCTAGCTGGAACTCTCTCTCTCTCCCCCTCTCTCTCTCTCTCTCTCTCTCTCTCTCTCTCTCTCTCTCTCTCTCTCTGTCTGTTATCTTTCTCACCCACCCCAGTGTCATATGAAAACATCACTGTTCTTTATCTCCATCACAGATTAAACACCTACAGTTTGCAACATTTACTTCTGTTCTTTTTTAATGAACATTAAAAATTAACAAGACATGAAAAAAAAAGAGTTCTGAGAATTTAGGAAAAAATAAATAAACGAATCATGAATAATTACACCGCCCTCGATTACACCCTTGTGTGCTTCATATAAAAATAAAGTCACTGAAGAGGACAGATTAAGTAAACAACCAGAATAAACTAGAATACACTACTGGAATAACCTAGAACTAGAATAAACTGCTTCATGTCAACATTAATGTGCTTCACATGCAGTAAAACTCTTAAATCTACCATTACACTGTACATTATACATTCTCACAATCCCTTACAAATCATGTTTATCGTACTTGTATTTATAATTCTTTGAACTAAATGCTGTTTTTTTGTTTTGTTTTGTTTTTTTTACTATTACTCAGGTCTACATATCAAGATCAAAAGTCTGTAGTCGATGGTGTACATATTAATATTCAGCCGTTTATTTTAGAATCACTTGTTTGAAACAAATTTAAAAAAAATGTTTGTTATTTGAAAGTGTCATATTGTTCGTACCGATATTACTCACTGATCTTAAGTCTAGAGTACTTGTCGTGTTGTGCCACCTGTTATTTACTGTTGCCTGTTTTGTGAATTTCCTTTCGCGTTAAATACGTGTTAGTGTTTAACAATGTCTGCTTCGGGTTCTCGGCAGGAGAGTGAGAGTCTGGAGAAAGAAAATGCCGCACTGAGGAAAGAGGTGAAGAGACTGACGGAAGAGGCAAAATATCTTTCAACTGTGCTGAGCAACCACGAGCCGCTGTGCACGGGTCTGAGTCCCGCGCCGTCGGACCTGCTGTACAGCACGCACGGACCGTTCCACCAACACATCAACGTGCCGCACTATCCGCTCTGACCAGCAGGGGCCGCTAGAGCGATGCATTTTCACAGTATTGGGTAACCTTGTAGTTCAGTAAGTAACTTAAGATAGTTATCAAGGGATATTACAGCAACGTGAAAATCAAATAGACCTACGAATCACCACTACGTGGAAGGGTACAAGCTTACTCACAATGTGGCCATCCAGATATAAAGTTTTAACAAAACAACAAACGTTATGTTCTTTGTGGACTAGTATTTTATGATAAAAACCTATCCGTCTACGTGTTGCTTTGGACTGAGATATTTTGGTGCATGACAATGACATGTTGAATGTTGACAGTTTTATTGTGTTTACTTCTATGATAGTATGAAACCAGCAATCCAGTGTTTTATATCTAATAATTCCTGTAGAGACTTGGCTCCTTCAGGACATTTATGTTCATTGTGTCTTTGATTCCTGAGTGCAGTTAAAGTATTTAGAGAGGTTTCTTTTTCTTCAGTATACTGAAGATTAGGTTTTATACTGTGTCTTGACTGAGACTGAAGTAGACTACTGTGCCAGGAACCTGAGACACGCTGTCCAGTTGTTACCAGTTCACAATGATTGCTTTGAAATCTTCAAATAATTGTCATTAAAGTCTCTTCTATGTACTGGACCAGGAGGTGGAAAATGTGTCTGTTTGTTACCCTCAGTTATGAGGAGATATTTGAACAAATAAAAATATAATGTAAATTATACACATACATACTGAGTATGAGTATTATTAATCTCAATATATGTTTCACAGTGGAGACAGTGGAAAAGAGAGATGATACCTAAAACATACTCCAGAGAAACATTATTGCATTTTAAAGCACTAATGATCCAAGACACATAAAAAGATCTGCTGTGTAGTGTGTGGTGTGTAATGTGTGGTGTAGTGTGAGGTGTGTAGTCACTGTGTGACAGATGAAGCTGTACTTTTCGTCTGCTGAGAAAATACCAAACTACCACAACAGACTTTTACAAACAAACTTGACAACGTTGTTCCAGGTTTCTAATATACAACTGAAAGAAATTACTTCTCTGCTGCAAAATGTGTTACAGAAAGCAGGGTTTGAACTGTAGGCTGGCAGAAGGTCTATGGGGTTGCCACCAGCAAATTATTTGTCAAAAGAAATTAGAATTTAATCTGTAGTTTCTAGGCAGAAGCAAGAGGTTCACTTTTCTTTCTTGTTCTTCACAGACGGGTGATACATGTTATGTTGCACGTCTGGACTGGGTGTGTTCAGTGGAAAGAATTTAATGTTCAAACTTGGCAAAGAAGAAAATCACTTCATGCTTTGCAATAATGAAGAAAACAGCAGAGGACACCCCAAGTCAACTTTTTCCCTCATTTATGGGGGATTCTTTTGGTGTTCTGGGAAATCCTCTCAATTCAGCCCTTCAGAGAATAAAAGACATGCCCCAAAACACTCCTCACTTAACTTTTCAGTCCTTTTAGATATTATTATTATTATTATTATTATTATTATTATTATTAGTAGTAGTAGTAGTAGTAGTAGTAGGTGGTGGTGGTGGTGGTAGTAATTGTAATGAAAAATGTTTAGTGATAGAAACAGCATAAATTGTAGTAATACTAGCAATTGTTTTGCTGCTGTGGATGTTAATTCTATTTTTCTATTTGTTACTTTTTCTCAGTCAAATTGCACCAAATATTCGGTAACACTAGTTAATATTGTCATGCCAATCACTGTAAACCACCGCAAACTGAACTGACATTCATAGAGACAGAGAGAAACTCAAGGGATCGTATAATATTCTGCAGGAATCAACGCACCCAAATTTGACTGTAGTGTAGCCCCCCCAAGTGTTCGTTACTGTTGCTGCTGCGTTAAGACGTTTGATGAGCATAATGACATACAAAGTACAGTGTAGTGATCGTTTATATTCAGTAAAAGTAGCATATATTAAAATACAAAAATATTAAAGAAGAAATCTTAGAGAAACCCTGGAGAGGTCCATCCATGTTCTATTCCCCCCAATGATTTCAAGAGCTTTTTTAAGAAATAGAGAACAACAGAGAAGCACAACATTGGGCACCTTTCATAAGACATTCCTTGTCTAGATTACATAGCCCACATAGTCACGTCTGCACACCGAAGCAGTGTCACTCATTTTGTGGGTTCACGCATCACTAATGGCTCTCTCCCTGAGTCTTCGCAATTCCCTGGAGCGATCACACTAGCAACCTGACGTTAGGTTTAGTTACAGCCGTGCTAGCAACACTGCCTCTACAGAGAGAGAGAGAGAGAGAGAGAGAGAGAGAGAGAGAGAGAGAGAGAGAGAGAGAGAGAGAGAGAGAGAGAGAGAGAACTGCCTCTCGATATGCCCGAGAGAGAGGAGGGATAGAGAGGGAAAGAGAGAAAAGATGGAAAGATGTAGAAAGAGAGATTTATTAGTTTGAAAGATACACATTCTGAAACGTCCACAGCCTTATCTGGATTCGGAGTTTGTTTCTTTGAAATACTTGAAGGAATACTATCAATGAAGACAAGAAATTGTCGATTGTTCCAGCGTGTTTCAGAGGAGATGCACAGCAAAACAGAAGTGTTACAACAAAAAGGTGAAAAAAATCATTTTCATAGTAATGTAATGACGTGAAATACAAGCTGTCCTGTTTTACTCAATTGTTTAAATTCACAAAGTTGTTTTACAAGTGCATTGCTGTTCACGGGTATTGCACGTAAGCGAATTTTTTTAGTTTTAAAGGTATCATCCTTGTGCCATTAAATTTAACCCCAGCACAGCTTTATTAAGGATTCTGCGTCTTACAATATTCATGTGCTCTTTTTTTTTTTTGGCTGATAGTTGCATCGGACGTTGCGACCACCGCGTTTAATATGATCAGCACTGTTGATGCACGGAAAACAGAAGACGACGTGGAGCACCAAACCGGCATATGACGACGTGGTTTGCCATGGAAACGGTGATCTGGGGAGGGCGAGAGCTCGAGACGGCAGACTAGGCGTTAATATGCCTCCTCGAGCACGTCTAAGAAGTGACATTGAGCCATCGAGACCCGCATTTTCCGTCATTAGCGCAGAGTGCCTTTCTAGAGCATCATCCCAACTTCCCTTTGGTGACTTGTAGATATCAGTTTTCCAGAGTTGTCCTGTTTGCCTGAACCGTTACGGACAGCGTCCGAAATGTTCCCGAAATTCAACTAGACCATGCGCCGACACCCGTGACACCGCCGGGAATCTTGGAGTCCTAAAATCAGTATTACTTCCCCACCTTATCCAGGGGTTCGCGTCCCTGAGGATGGCAATGCGTCCGGAGCGCACCCCAGACTGTTCCGTGACCGTGCCAGAGTCCACACAGACTGCGGGGCGCACGCACGAGGTGGCGGCGCGGAACCGGGCATGGTGTTTGTGTCTCCCGCGGTTGCTGCTCGTCACTTTTTCTCCCGCCTCCCTCGAGAGACTCTATCAAAACTATTTCCGGCGCCAAAGGCAGGACACGCTGCTGGCGCTGGTGGTGTTCGCCGCCCTCTTCAACGGCTACGTCATTGTCATGTGCGCAGCGCACTACTCGGCGGACAAGCTGGCCACCGTTGCGCAGGCGGCGGTGGCACTCGCGGCGGACATCGGCTTTTACGCGCTGTGCCGGTGCCGTTTGCTGCCGGACGCGGTCATGCGGGACGTCGTGCCCTACGTCTCGTG
>NC_137498.1:2507500-2515000 GCF_041902795.1 Electrophorus electricus
GAGTCAGCAATGGAGTCGTGAGTGTCAGCACACAACACCAGTGTTACACTTTCACTCGCTTTCTCCTTTTTTTGTCCCTCTCTCTCATTCTCTCTTTCTGTCTTTCTCTCACAGCTCTGTGGTGGTAGCTCAGACAGTAGTGAGGTAACGCCGAGTTATTGTGGGAAGGGGACTTACCTCTGTACTTCAGCAGCAGGGCATTAAACATCTCTCTTGCTTCTCCACTCAGCCTCTTCCTCTCTGTGTACCCTACCCGTGTTTATCTGTAAACCACGTTCTCTCTCCCCGCCCCTCAGGCGGACGGCGCGCTGTCCAATAGGAACACTCCGCTACTCATTACCACCTTAGAGACCAATGGGAGCGTCTGTTCAGTCCACAGCATTACCGATGACACGGTCGTGGCCAGCACACAGGTCAGACTGAGCGTATGTCACAAAACTCCCACCTTTTCAACATTTCAGAGCTGCTTTATTTTGCACCAGCAGATGGTGCTATTAGGAATCTAGCACTGTCTTTTTGCTTCTTTTAAAAACAGAATCAGTTATTCTGGGCATGTTTAAACTAAAATATGTCAGTCTGTGTCACTGTGTCATGTGCTTTCATTAGCCTACCCAGCTGAGTGGGCTGTGTGGAGTAAATGACCTTTGACCTGGTGTACCTGTCCTGGCTGTCTTTCAGAGGTTGCACCTGTCCAGCGTGACTGATGGGGGCATGGAGAATGAACAGGAACTAAACCGGCAGCTCAACAAAGCTCTGCTGGAGAGAGAGATGGAGGAGACGTGAGTGCGCGCACACACACACGCACGCACACACACACGCACGCACACACACACACACACACACACACACACACACACACACACACATACAGGGCTAATGTAATTGTACCCATACACACAGATAGAGAGATTTTATTGTTTGCTTCTGTTAGCATGTTTATTCTGGTCACTTTCATAATCAGATTTATGGCAAATAGACAGATTTCTTGGTTAAATAATTTCTTCACTTTGTCATCACTTCCTCTGATGGCCCTCTCTCAACCAGTCTCTCCCTCAGTCTCTCCCCCAGTCTCTCCCTCAGTCTCTCAACCACTCTCTCCCTCAGTCTTTCCCTCAGTCTCTCAACCAGTCTCTCCCTCAGTCTTTCCCTCAGTCTCTCCCTCAGTCTCTCAACCAGTCTCTCCCTCAGTCTTTCCCTCAGTCTCTCCCTCAGTCTCTCCCCAGTCTCTCCCTCAGTCTCTCAACCAGTCTCTCCCTCAGTCTCTCCCTCTTTCTCTCCCTCAGTCTCTCCCTCAGTCTCTCAACCAGTCTCTCCCTCTTTCTCTCCCTCTATCCCTCTTTCTCTCCCTCTCTCCCTCTCTCTCCCTCTCTCTCTCTCTGGCAGGGTGAAGGAAAAGAGAACCGCAGCTTTGTCTCTGCGGTTTGTGGACTCTGATCTGGAGTGGCGTTACTCGGCCGAGCAGGAGCATCAGTCAGGTGTGGCCTTCTGCTGCAGCTGCGTGGTTCTGTTCTTCACCTCCATCATGGAGGTGCTCATAGACCCACAGTGAGTCCACATCCTGCACACAACCTCCACACAGCATCCACACAACCTCCACACAGCTTCCACACAACGTCCACACAACGTCCACACAACGTCCACACAGCATCCACACAACCTCCACACAGATTTCACACAAGGTCCACACAACGTCCCCACAGCCTCCACACAACGTCCATACAGCTTCCACACAACGTCCACACAACGTCCACACAACGTCCACACAATGTCCACACAACCTCCACACAGCTTCCACACAACCTCCACACAGCTTCCACACAATGTCCACACAACATCCGAGCAACGTCTGCACAACGGACAGAAATTCCTTAGTTTCTTTAAGGCCATTGATCTTTCTCTGTGTTATCATTGTCTACTTTTTCTTCCTTGAAATAGCAACATTTGTGTGTGTGTGTGTGTGTGTGTGTGTGTGTGTGTGTGTGTGTGTGTGTACATATGTGTTTTTGTGTGTGCATATGTGTGTGTGTGTGTGTGTGTGCATAGGTGTGTTTGTGTGTGTGTGCATATGTGTGTTTGTGTGAGTCTGTGGGTGTGTGCGTGCATGTGAATATATATTTGTGTGTGTGTGTCTGTAATAGGTTGTTGTTTTTTGTTTCTGATTGGCTCTTTTCTCCCCGGTCATGTCTCTGATAGGCTGACAGTGAACTACGTGACGTTGGCAGTGGGGGAGGTGCTGCTCCTCATCCTTACCATCTGCTCACTGGCGGCCATTTTCCCCCGGGTGCGGCACGGTGATGATGATGATGATGATGATGATGAAGATGATGATGATGTATAATGTTGGTGTACATTATACAGTGGTGTGTGCGGTCTGGTTAGCACTGGTGTGTGTGGTCTGGTTAGAACTGGTGTGTGTGGTCTGATTAGAACTGGTGTGTGTGGTCTGGTTAGCACTGGTGTGTGTGGTCTGGTTAGCACTGGTGTGTGTGTGGTCTGGTTAGAACTGGTGTGTGTAGTCTGATTAGCACTGCTGTGTGTGGTCTGGGTAGCACTGGTGTGTGTGTGGCCTGGTTAGAACTGGTGTGTGTGGTCTGATTAGCACTGGTGTGTGTGGTCTGATTAGAACTGGTGTGTGTGTGGTCTGATTAGCACTGGTGTGTGTGGTCTGATTAGAACTGGTGTGTGTGTGGTCTGATTAGCACTGCTGTGTGTGGTCTGATTAGCACTGCTGTGTGTGGTCTGATTAGCACTGGTGTTAATCATAGTTAACAGATTTGTGAACAAACATAATCTGAAGCAGAATTTTGGAGACTTTTTCTCTCTTTCTTCACCATGTCCAACCCTCTCTATGATGACAATGATGAAGAAGGTGACATTGATTTCTTGTGTTAGCTCTTTTCAGGGAAGCTGGTGTCCTTTTCCATGTGGATCGATCGAACACGCTGGGCGCGCAACACCTGGGCTATGGCAGCCATCTTTGTCTTGACCATGGCTGAGGTAGCAGACATGGTGAGAAGCTCCCCTCTCCTCTCTTCTCTGTTTCTCAGCAGTAGTGTTTGTCATTTCTATTTACTTTTGCATGTTTTATTTGTGTGCTTCTGAGGGTTTTTATCAGTGTATGTGTGTGTGTGACAGAGAGAGTGACATTGTGTACATATTTATGTCTCTATATCTGTGTTTTGTTTCCACCATAATTAAACTGGGGTCCTCAGGGACCTGCAGTAATGATGCTTTAGGTGTCCGCTGCAGTGCCTGCACTCATTTACCTGTCCCAGAGGAGGGGCTGCTTATGAGTTCACTACTGTAACAACACAACATTCAGCTGGTCTGAGATCAGTCCAGCTTACAGCTCTCACTATCTTTACTGCACTGCTGTGTAACAACACAACATTCAGCTGGTCTGAGATCAGTCCATCTTACAGCTTTCACTATCTTTACTATACTGCTGTTTAACAACACAACATTAAGCTGGTCTGAGATCAGTCCATCTTACAGCACACACTCTCTTCACTGTACTGCGGTGTCACAACACAGCTTTCAGCTGCTCTGAGATCAGACAGTGTCTGTGTTACTGGCCGGGTCTGAGGGAGGGTAACTTTGTGAAATGATCACTGGGAAATGACAAAATATTCCCAGAGGTTCACCCCAGTTTCAGTGTTGTGTGGGTGTGTGTGTTTCCGTTGTGTTCGTGTATGGACTGTGTGTTGTGTGTGTATATGTGTGTGTGTGTGTGTGTGTGTGTGTGTGTGTGTGTGTGTGCGTGCGTGTGTGTGTACATGGTGTGTGTATTACTGTGTGTGTGATGTGTGTGTGTGTGTGTATACATGTGTGTATGACTCTGTGTGTGTGTGTGTGTGTGTGTGTGTTTCTCTGCCTGCAGCTGAGCTGCGTTCAGCCTCCTCTTCTCCTGCTGAACACCAGTGTGGGTTTAACGCTGGAGTCACGTGGTGATGGAGGCTGTGCTCAGAACCCCAAACATTACAGCTTCATCGCTGTGCTGTCGCTCGTGGCAACAACTATGCTTGTGCAGGTCAGCCACCTCGTCAAGCTCGCCCTCATGCTGCTGGTTACCGTAGCAACCAGTGCTGTGGACATCTACAGCTGGCGGGACATATATGATATCTACGACCTCATTCGCTACCTGAACTACAGGTGAGGGTGTGGTCATATGCTACCTGATCTACAGGTGAGGGTGTGGTAATATATTTTTTGAGCTACCGGTGAAGGTGTGGTCATATGATTTTTAAACTACAGGTGAGGGTGTGGTCATATATTTTTGGAACTACAGGTGAGGTTGTGGTCATATGATACCTGAACTACAGGTGAGGGTGTGGTCATATGGTTTTTGAACTATAGGTGAGGGTGTTGTCATATCCTACCTGAACTACAGGTGAGGGTGTGGTCATATTCTACCTAGAGTGCAGGTGTATTTCTCTGCTGGAGCAACAGAAGTGATTTTTTTAGAATAAGTAAGCTATTACAAACTATATAATGATTCTATGCATTGATAAGGTACAGTGGAAACATAATAATTCAATTCTGATGTTTGTTGTGTGTGTGTGTGTGTGTGTGTGTGTGTGTGTGTGTGTGTGTGTGTGTGTGTGTGTGTGTGTGCGTGTGTGCGTGCATATCCTTACAGGTATTCAGTGGTTCCCTCTAAATATCTGATGACTGTGATGATCATTGTAATGATGATTAGTTTCTACTACTTCGCTCGGCATGTACGTCACACACAGCTGAGCGTTTTCAGCTCACACACACAGTGAAGTGACTCTTGAGCTGTACATCGGACCAGCTTCTTTACCTCAATAATAATGCTGTCAGATAGTCACTTTCTTTATCTCTGTTTGTTTCTCCCTCTAACATACAAATACAAAATACAAATTATATTGTATTGCCAAAGCATGTTTTGTAAACAAAAGTAACATGCACACATACAAGAATGTTTAAACACATATCTTGAATAGAGCAGTAAAGTGCAGTATAACCCCCCCCCCTCTCTCTGTCTGACTCTCTCTCTGTCTCTCTCTCCCCCAGGTAGAGAGGCAGTCCCGTAAGCTTTTTCTATGGAAGATAGAGGTTCACGAGCAGAAGGAGCGTGTGTATGAGATGAGGACCTATAACGAGGCCCTAGTGACCAACATGCTGCCGGAACATGTGGCCAAGCACTTCCTGGGCTCCAAGAAACGAGACGAGGTAGGAGGGGCGGGCTTTGCCTGGTGGGGCGGGGCATGGAGGGGCAGGGGCAGGACGAAGAAGTTACCACAGTCACCTGTGGTGACTGTCACTGATTATCAGTGATAATACACTGATAATCATACTCACCTGTTCCCTCACTGATCTCTTTGTTTAGTATTGTTTGTGTAGTATTGTTTGTGTATTATGAGTTTGTGAAGTATTGTTTGTGAAGTATTGTTTGTGAAGTATTGTTTGTGTGGTATTGTTTGTGTAGTATTGTTTGTGTAGTATTGTTTGTGAAGTATTGTTTGTGTAGTATGAGTTTGTGAAGTATTGTTTGTGAAGTATTGTTTGTGAAGTATTGTTTACCTTGTGCCTGCATACGAGTCTTCCAGTACAGTTCCCATAACTGATAGCGATTCCTGATTGTGTCTCCATCTGGTTTGTTTCCTCATAAGCTTTTTACTGTATTGGTACTTTTGCTCCGATTTATTCTTGCTTCTTCCGCTTTGACGCCAGCCTGTTCTCATGGTTTCCATCTTTTAGATTTGAGTTTTGGTTGCGTTCTCTGTATGCCTTGCACGTGGAGCGTTTCATTACCGAGAGATAGAGGGAGAGACAGAAAGACAGACATTGGGAGTCGAGACAGAAAACGTAGCAGAGGTGGAGAGAGAGATAAAAACGTGGTATCACGCTTTGGCTGGAAGAACCCGTATATATCAAATGCCGCGTATCATTCTGTTTGTAGCTAAAATATTTTTGTATTTGCACTGGTTCTTGTCACTGTAGTGTATGCGTGAGTTTATATCAGTGTAATGCATGTGTGTTTGTGTCAATGTAGTGTGTGTGTGTTTTTATGTCAGCGTAGTGCATGCGTGTTTGTATCAGCGTAGTGCATGCGTGTGTGTCTTATCATTGTCTGCTTTTTCTTGAAATACTGACATTTGTTTGCGTGTGTGTGTGTGTGCTGGTCAGGAGTTGTACAGTCAGTCGTATGATGAAATCGGTGTGATGTTCGCATCCATCCCGAACTTTTCGGACTTCTACACCGAAGAGACCATTAACAACGGAGGCATCGAGTGCCTGAGGATCCTCAACGAGATCATCTCGGACTTCGACAGTGTGAGCTCCTCCTGCCTCTATCCCTTCGTCCAAGCTCGTCATCTTTTTCTCCGCACTGCTTGTACCGTGTTCCGTACTGCCTGTGTGTTCTGTGTAAGATGTGTGTGTTTTGCTGCTTCAGAAAAAAACCTCTTTGTCTTCATCTCTTGTTTTTCCACAAGAATGCGAGATCTATTTATCATTGCTACATGTTTCTAAAAATCCCACCCCCGATCCTGACCCCCCGATCCTGAGCAGTTGCTGGACAGGCAAGAGTTCCGCTGCATCACCAAAATCAAGACAATCGGGAGCACGTACATGGCAGCGTCGGGCGTGACGCCGGAGAGCAACACCAACAACTACAGCAGCCGCAAGGTGACATCCGGCATTACAGACAGCGCTGCACCAGAGCTCACGCGGCTAATAGTAAACACAAATCGCACACTGATACCGTCACTCAAGGTGTTCCCCAGGGATCTGTCCTCAGCCCTTTCCTGTTCATTATCTATATGCTACTCCTTGGTCAGATTATCCGCAGGCATGGTCTCCATTTCCACTGTTATGCTGATGACACAGAGCACCCAGCCTAACACTACTCTACCACCTCCTGCTTTATGCTCTTGTATCCAAGATCTCAAACAGTGGATGAACATAAACGTCTTAAAACTAAATCCTGACAAAACAGAAGTTCTACTTATTGGTTCTAAATCCAAAATCTCAAAATTCTCTGATTTCAAATTCAATCTGGACAGTTTCTTGGTCAAATCCTCATACACAGTTAGCAACCTTGGTGTTACTTGACTCCTGGCTCTCCTTTGAACCCCACATCAAGTCACTGGTTAAAAATATCACAATATTATAAGACTTAATGCTCTCCAGACAAGACACCGAGACTCTGGTTCATGCTTCATCACCTCCCATCTTTACTGTAACTCTCTTTTCAATGGCATTCGCTGACAAACAAAACCATCCGCTGACTTCAATATGTTCAAAATTCAGCTGCAAGAACCCCCTATTCTGTATTGGTTACACTGGCTTGCCGTCCCTGAACGCATTTGGTATGAACTCCTGCTGCGTGCACTTTAGTCTTCTGATGCTGAACTCCTACACTCACACTGCTTCACCCGTACACGCTGGACTTCTGATGCAGGTCACCTCTCCATCCCCAAGTTTAGACTAGTCTCTGTATGAGGCAGATCCTTTAGTGTCATGGCTCCAAAT
>NC_137498.1:2520000-2525000 GCF_041902795.1 Electrophorus electricus
CAGACAAATAAAGAGAGAGAGAATCTTTAATATAGTGTCTGACCTTTTCCAAAGTCCATTATTAACAGAACATGTAGAGAATGTTTTCTTCATTAAACACATAATCCATATATAATCCCACTGTTAGTCTGATCTGTTTCTGGATGGAGCATTTGGGCCTCATTCATTCATTCATTCATTCATTCATTCATTCATTCATTCATTCTGTTGGAACATTTTGATTCTGTTTCTCTACAGCTGCAGCACTTCAGATTTTACCACCAGAGCCAAAGACCAGAGAAGATTTCCTGAAATGTAACACACACACACACACACACACACACACACACACACACACACACACACACACACACACACACACACACACCACACACACACACACAACCTGCCATTGCTACCATGGTAACTGACACTGTGTAATCATTAATTATTTAATATGGAAATGTATAAGTACAATAACAAACAGACAAGTTCATTTTGATTGAAATTAATATATTTTGTGAAAAAAAACCTAAAATGCTCTTTTTTTAGATTTCTGTCAACTGATTCTGGATCCCAACACAGCACATCGTTGCCTCATTCTGTCTGAGAAGAACAGAGTGGTGACAAACAGTGGGAGAGTCCAGCCATACTCTGATCATCCAGAGAGATTTGAAGTCTTGTATCAGGTGTTGTGTAAGGAGAGTGTGTGTGGACGCTGTTACTGGGAGGTTGAGTGGAGCAGTGGGGGATGGGTGTACATATCAGTCTCATATAAAGATATCAGCAGGAAAGGACGGGGTATTGAGTGTGTGTTTGGACACAACAGTCAGTCCTGGACTCTCTTTCTGGCACAACAACATTGAGACTGAGATCTCAGACCCACCGTCCTCCAGAATAGGAGTGTATGTGGATCACGGTGCAGGAACTCTGTCCTTCTACAGAGTCTCTGACACAATGACCCTCCTACACACAGTCCACAGCACATTCACTCAGCCCCTCTATGCTGGGTTTGGGGTCTTTGGAGGGATTGTGTGATTCAACACGAATTTATTATGGATATTTTATAAATTGTGCCAAAAATGTTAATATTTTTTCTCATTCTTCACTGAACACTTTAGAATGGGATGTAAACATGTAGCAGGTACCATGAGGAATCTTTTCTAAACTTATTACTACAAAACTATACATAAAGAAACAATAAATAAGAGAATTACTATTATAGAATTACTATTATAATTATTGGTGCAAAATTACATTATCAGTTGAGAAATACATTTCACTGTTTTCATCACACTCCAGGCATCTTATAAGACATTAAATACTCTTTTTTGGCAAGAAATACAATTAAATACATTATGATTTAGATTGAATTTTAAATGGAGAAACTTGCCATCGATCTACACTCGATAATCCACAACAGAGAGAACACATATAACATAATTTAGATATTTATATTTATACATTATAATATACAAATGACAGATTTCAGTTTTTATTTTTAATAAATTTGCAATATATATATATATATATATATATATATATATATATATATATATATATATATATATATATATATATATATATATATATATATATATAATATATATATATTGACTTTGTCATTATAGATTATTGAGTGTAGTTTGATGAGCAATTTTATCCATTTAAAATCATCATCATCATCATCATCTTTATTCTGTGCTGGTTTACACTAAGGGTGTGTGGGCACAGTGAAGGTAAAGAAGAAATAAAATAAGATAAATTTGAAAGACTAATTCTAATAAAATCCACTGATTAAAACAATAAGACAGTAAAACAGTAAAGCCTTGAATTGATAAAAAAAGGATGAATATAATTAATAAAAAATTACAGAGATAAAATAAATACAAAGTCAGATTTTAAAACTACTTGGAGAAAAATAAAGTCTACAATAATATGCAGTGTGCATAAAGAAAACAGTTCTGAATCCTTTCTGAATCCACTGTACACATTTGATCAGTGACACTGAATTTGTTGTGCTTGCTCTGTTCTCAAACACACTAGACATTAAATGAAACAATAAGGTTAAAGTGCAGAATGTAAGTTTTAATTTGAATGTATGTGCATTTACAGCAGATGGACTTACAGCTCATAGTCCTTCCAGTTTAGGACACCAAAAGTAATTGGATAACTGTCTGCTTATTTGGGTCACTGCAATGTTGTGGTGATTGTGAGTCATGCATCGTCATCTCCATATTTTAACTCCTACATGTAAAAAATACTACACTTGTTTCTCCAAACACTAAAAACAAGAACAGTTTATACATATGTTCTTTAGAGATAAATCATAGTGTCACAGAGTAAAACATGTAAACAATGTAATTTTCTGTACTTAAACATGCAAATGTCCTTTTAAGTTGTTCAAATGTTGAACTTTGAAGAACTTCAGAGACTAAAACTCCCAATCTCATCCCCATTCTGGTTGGAGTTGGAAATGAGCCTTCATTCCTTTATCTTTATCCTTCATTCCATTAACTTTCCTCCTCTCCTTCATCTGCACTCATTAAAGTGGTTTAACTCTCCTCTGTTCTCATTTTATCATGAAGAATTTGGGTTAGAATGAAGACATGTTGATGACACCCTCTTGTGGTGATTAAAGTACATTATCATAAACACATGTCAGCGTTGGTTGGAGTTGTCATTTGTGAAAAATATGGTTTATAAAATTATTTTGCTGTCAGTCCTGTTTGATTAGTTTGCTGTTTTGAAGGTTTAGAGTTTTAATTTATTTTGTTTCATTTGACACATTTGTCTTTCAGTTTTAAGTCTGTGTTCAGTAAATGTGTAGTGTTTCCAGCTGAGGGTCTTTCACTCTTCATTCCCCACTCGCTTCTCCAAATACTGAAAACAGTAACGTCTTTCTCACTGACACACCAGTCTGATTACATTCCAGTCTGATTAAAATATTTCAACAGTAATTTCATAAAATAGTTGTGTATTGTACCTTCCACATCATATTAGTCCCGGACTAAGATTAATCTGACTGCAGCAAGATTGAATGATTGATGCTTTTCTTGCCATATCAGGTAATTACTGACATCTGGGGACTGTGGAAAGTGTTAGAAATAAATAAATGGGTGAATAAAATGAGCTTCTTTAATGCAGGGCAGGAGGAAGCTGTGTGCTCATTAATATTAATGCTAGGAGGAAGCTGTGTGCTCATTAATATTAATGCTAGGAGGAAGTTGTGTGCTCATTAATATTATTGCAGAGTGGAAGGAAGCTGTGTTCTCATTAATATTAATGCATGGCAGGAGGAAGATGTGTTCTCATTAATATTAATGCAGGGATGGAGGAAGCTGTGTGCTGAATAATATTAATGCAGGGCAAGGAGGAAGCTGTGTGTCTGCTCTCCCACAAGCCCAGCTGTTGATTGGGGGTTTAAGATGTTCTCTGTATGTGGCAGAGGAACATCTGCAGACATCTTCAGTCTGTGACTGTTTTCAGTAACTCACCATCTTCTACTCATCATGTTCTACACTGGCTGGCATGAAGGTTCAGTACTGAATAGGGAAAATACATCTGTAGGTGAGACCAAGGACCAGTAAGGAACCCCCTACACACAGAGTCACAGAGGGGTTGGTTTTCTTGTCCTTATTTTAATTTTGAATTCTCTCAAAAACACTTCTCTCAAAAACACTTTAAACGTTTATATATCATAGATGTTCATAGAGTCTGTGATCTTGTAATAATCTTGCCTCTCAGACACACTGGATGTTATGTGATATCATACTTCCCATCAGATCTCTCTATACACTCAGCTACATCCTTCTATTTTAATGTCTGGCCCTATTCTTGGTATTTGCTAGGCTCCTCCTTTTTCTGCCGATGACACTCTCACACACAGAACCAGGAAGCCCCTCCTACTCTGTTCACAGAAAATAAACTCATCTGAGAGTGCTGCTCTCTCAGTGTAGGGCTGCAGGAAAATGGCAGAGGCCAGAGTTTCAGAAGATCAAGACCAGTTCAACTGTCCAGTCTGTCTGGATCTACTGAAGGATCCAGTCACTATTGCCTGTGGACACAGTTTCTGTATGGTGTGTATTAATGACTGCTGGGATCAGGATGTTCAGAGGGGAATCTACAGCTGCCCTCAGTGCAGAGAGACTTTCACTCCAAGACCTGTTCTATGCAGAAACTACATGCTGGCTGAAATGGTGCAGAAACCGAAGAAGACAGAACTCCAAGCTGCTTCTCTTACTCGCTGTTACGCTGGATCTGGAGATGTGGAGTGTGATTTCTGCACTGGGAGAAAACTGAAAGCCATCAAGTCCTGTCTGGTATGTCTGGCCTCTTTCTGTGAAACTCATATCAGACCTCACTATCAGTCTCCTGCCTTTAAGAAACACACACTGGTTAAAGCCTCCTCAAGACTACAACAGAAGATTTGCTCTCAACATGAAAAACTAACTGAGATCTTCTGTCGTACTGATCAAAGCTTCATCTGTTATTTGTGTATGCTGGATGAACACAAAGGACATAATACAGTGTCAGCTGCAGCAGAAAGAACTAAAAAACAGGTGAGAATAAGAAATATTTTGGAACCAGTTCATACTAATTCCAATCAATAGGTAGAATTACTTGTATTGGTTTGGTACATGATTTAAGTTTTTAATTCAGTTGCTAAATGTATTAATTTGAAATGGCTTATTAAAAGTGAACTTTTGTGGGTAAGGTAGTGGTGAATAAAATTGCCCTTACAAGGCTTTAGTAATAAACAGGACAGATCAGTCAGTGAACGTTACAGCAGCTAACACCCATCTTGATGCTTTTATACCTTCAGTGTAACACGACAGTTTCTAATCTCTGTGGAGTACGAGTGAACTTTATCTCCTTACCTGACATTAATGTTCAACCTCATAGCTCATCATTTACAAACAGCTGAACATACTGTATTCATCCCCAGACTGAGCTACATGAGGAGCAGAGGAAACACCAGCAGAGAATCCAGGAGAAAGAGAAGAAGGTCCAGGAGCTGA
>NC_137498.1:2530000-2637500 GCF_041902795.1 Electrophorus electricus
CATTTTGTTAGCAATGTTAAGGTAATGTTCACTGACACTGAGTCTGAGAGTTTGTATCTGAGGGTCTCTCTTTAAAACCTGACTCGTCATTTAATTTTTGTGTTTGGGGTCGGCCAGAGGAGGACAGGCCCCCTTTGAGTCTTGGTTCCTCTCAGGGTTTCTTCCTCATGGTCTATGGAGTTCTTCCTTGCTTCCTTGGCTTGATCACTGGGGGCTTTGACTCAGACATGTGTAAATCTGTTTTTGACAACAGCTGTTGAAAAAAGATCTGTATAAATACATTTGACTTTGAATTTGGCTTTTTCAAACATGGAAAACAGTTGCTGTTTATTGATTTTCTACTTTTGAGCATTCAGTCATAGTGGGCTAATGTGGCTGACATCAGTCATAATTGATTTTAAAGAAGTCCTCTTCCCATATGTTCAAAATGGCAGGGGTCACGTGTACTCTGGCAATCAAGACAGTTGAGTGAAAATATAATTATTAGTATAGGTTGTGTTTAAGTCCAAAGTGCATTAACAAGTTTAAATCTTCACATAATAGACACCTGTACCTCATTCGACAGCCACCAGCGCTCCTTTTAGATGTGTTTTGCTTTATGTAAAAAATATATTGAGTTTGTTGCTTGGATTATGATTTCAGTTTATCATATCCTGCTTTTTGAAAATTTGTTGATATTTTCAGTGAATTTTTAGATCACTATTCATCAGTGAGTGTTAACAGGCAAAAGTCTTAACATTGCATTAGACATATTAATATAAGACATATTGTCCTTTCAGAATGATTTACATACAGGGCCTCTGTAGAGGTCTCTGCAGGCTTCTGCAAAGGATCCTGGGTAGGCTATGGTGGATCCCAGTATAAGATATATGACCTCTCCAGCAGGGTCAGGATGGTACAGAAAAACAATCTTCTTTAAGTCAAGGTCAAGAGAAGTCTTCCCTTAGCATGTGCTGGTAGCAGGTTACAACTGGGTGTTGAATGTCAGTTTGCATACGTTGACTAACGTATGGTTTGGATGTAATGCAGCCGGATGCATTACACTAGTATGTAAAATGGTTGGGTGAATACATAATCAATTCTGACCAATGTATAAAAATGTGGGTCCTTTCTTTGGTTGTTAGACATTCTCCAGAGAATGCCTCAATAATGCTTGTTAATGTGAACTTACAATAAAAGATGGACCAGCTATTCTCTTTAACTAATTCGGAAGTCTGCATCTTCATTTTATATTTGAATGTTTAACTTCACAACTAGCTGACTGGGGATTTAGGAACGACAAGACCTTGACTCCAGATGTCAGGGAAGTAACCGGCACTCAGAATCATGTTGAAGAGGTTGAGGATTACCAACTGGATTTTTTAACATGTATGTTTAATCATTTCATTTAAATGAAATGCTTTTTTGGTTTAAGAGTAGAAATTTTATTCCTAAATTCCTGTTCAGTAATGAGCAAGTCCCAGTGATTCTGGAAGTCTTTTATTGGTAGTTCTAATATATTTAATTTTTCAGTTATATGCTTTTGTTCAGGTCTTGTATTGTTGGGTAATTGATTGTAGAGTGATTTAAAATGTCTTATCCATGTGCCACTGTTTTGAATGGCCAATTCTTCTGATTTACATTTATTAAGAGTGTTCCAGTGTTTCCAAAAACTATTTGCATTTATGGACTCCTCAATTAGTGCCACTTCTCTGGGCCTGGAAGCCACTGATCTGATCAAGGAGACTGGGACAGATGTCTTCACTATAATAAGGGCATCACTGGGAGGACTGGAGATTGTACAAAGGAATATTTCTTTTGGAGTGTTTATAATTTATTTGTTGACTTTAAGCCAAATGTGTGATTTTTATCATTTCAGAGTAATTATGAATTTAGACAATTCTGATTTCTACCAGATAATGATTCCACCTGAATCTCTCCCTCTTTTAACATCAGGGTGCTTAACAGCGGGGAGGATGATTTCCTTGTAGTTTACAGGACAATGAGTCACCCAATCAGATTTACACTAGGTTTCCTTGATAATTATAATGTATAATTTATCTTTTGTGTTATTTGTGAATTCAGTGTTTATACTTTTATACCCAAACAGGGATGATTTTATGCTGTGAATGTTCCATTGAGAGATAGATAAGGATTTCATTCTTTAAATAAAGTATGAAAAAAAATACAAATACAAATAGATTTAAAGTAAAAGAAACCTGTAAAAGTGAAGGATTATGTTCAAGTTCAAGTTCGGTTTATTTGTCACATACATAGTCATACATGTATGACTATGTTGATATTATATGTACAAACAGGTACAATTAATGTATATAAATATACAAATTAAGATGGTTTAACGACTAACCTATATAGTGATATTTATTCTCTCTCCCTCTCTCTCTCCTTCTCCCTCCCGCTTTCTGTCTCTCTCTTCCTCTGTCTCCCTCTCCCACTCCCCCCCCCCCCCCTCTCTCCTGTTCAGAATCTGCACACTGTGAGTTTCTCCAGGCCGGGCTATGTGGAGTTGAGTCCTGTGCAGTTTGATGTGGGCTCTGAGATCACCCTGTCCTTCAGCACCAGGACAGACAGCGGGACCATCCTGTTCGGCCGAGGGGGGGGGTCACCACACTGACCTGGATCCCCCCGAACCAGAACACGGCCCAGACCTCTCGTCAGAGATGCAGGCAGACGGGCGAGGTGAGAGGATCCTCAAAACACTCCAGAAACACACACTCAAGAAACATGCACCCCAAAACACACTCCATAAAAGCACTGCAGAAACACACATTCCAGAAACATGCACCCCAAAACACACACTCCAGAAACATGCACCCCAAAACACACTCCAGAAACATGGATTATGCCACACTAAGTATCATAATCTGATTTATTTACACTGGCCAGCATAAACCAAGAACTGAGAAACTGTGGGTGACAGTGAGACATTGGAATTAGATGAGAATGTGAGTGTGACAGTCAGACACGGGAGTCAGACGAGAATGTGAATGTGACAGTCAGACACTGGAATCAGACGAGAATGTGAGAGTGATGAAGTTCATCGGTGAGATGTTTTAAGGCTCTGGGAGAGAAGCAGACAGACACTTTTGCCCTGAGAAACGTGTTGCTTTATTTAGCCGTCTTGTTTAACTACGCTGACCTGTATACGAGATTGAGAAAGAGACACACACACAAACACACACAGGGGCACCCAGACAGAGAGAGAAAGAGAGAGAAAGAGACAAATGGAGAGACATACACGGAGAAACGGGGAAGGTGCTGAGAACAGGTGGACGTTAATGACCCCAGAAGGCGGTTTGAGTGTTTGTCTCGCGGGACATGAAGGAGAGTGATTGTCCACCACAGTGTCGGGACTCACTTCCAGACCCCCAGAAAACTGACACATCTCTCTCCATTTCTCCCTCTGTCTGTGGTGTAGATCACACACACTACAGTAGTGATGGTGTAGATCACACACATGGTGTAGATCAACACTGTAGTGTGTGTGATCTACACCATCACTACTGTAGTGTGTGTGATCTACACCATCACTGATGTAGTATGTGTGATCTACACCATCACTACTGTAGTGTGTGTGATCTACACCATCACTACTGTAGTATGTGTGATCTACACCATCACTACTGTAGTGTGTGTGATCTACACCATCACTACTGTAGTATATGTGATCTACACCATCACTACTGTAGGGTGTGTGATCTACACCATCACTACTGTAGTGTGTGATCTACACCATCACTGATGTAGTGTGTGCAATCTATACCATCACTACTGTAATGTGTGATCTACACCATCACTGATATAGTCTGTGTGAGTGGTCAGACGTGTAACATGTGTGAGAGTGGTCAGACGTGTAACGTTTGTGTGAGAGTGGTCAGACATGTAAGGTTGGGTCTTTGTTATTTAGAGCATAGCTGTAATTTAATTGAAGAATTCTGCTGTTATTTATTGGTTGCTATACGCAGACATTTTGAACTCTGCACAGTCAGGGCCAGTAACGACAGCACATGCTTCCCGAGCTGATGTGATCTTGGCTGGAGAGCATCACACTGACACCTTCAGGACAAGAGGAGGGACATCTCTCCGTGCGTCGAGCTCTCATTAAACCATATTGGAGAGACAGTTCCAGTACAAGCACAAACAGGCAAACCAGTGTGATTATGCTGCGCTGCTCTCAAGTGTGTGCAGTAACAGAACTGTGCGTGCAGGATCTGCAGGAGCTTCTGAAGGAAGGAGCCTCTTCAGGTTCCAGCAAGAACTATTTTAGCTGAGTGTACCACGCATTTGTTCTATTTTTAAGCTCTCTCTCCCTCTCTCTCTCTCTCTTTCTCTCTCTCTCTCCAGCCTTACCTCTCTGTGCAGCTGAATAAGGGCTCCCTGGAGGTGTTGGTGTTTACTGGGAGCAGGAACCCCCGGCGAGCGCTCAGGAAGCCAGACGAGGGCGTCCTTCACGACGGCCGCGAGCATTCCCTACGCGTCCGGAGACACAGTGGAGGGTGAGTCCCCCCTAGCTCCATCTCTCCCTCTGTCCTCTCTTTCTTGCCTCTCTCTAGACTTTTTCATCAATTTCTGTTCCTCTGCCAATCTTTTCTCCCATCTGTACCTTTCTTGGGTCACTGATAGTAATCATTGTGTGTGTGTGTGTGTGTGTGTGTGTGTGTGTGTGTGTGTGTGTTCAGGTCTTTCTCAGTGCAGGTGGATGAGGAGCCCCGGTTGGAGCAGGCGTTTCCTAGCGACCAGCCCATGAGCATCCACAGGTTGTTTGTGGGTGGAGTTCCAGTGGAGATGGAGGCCAGTCTGCACCGACCGAATGTGGCGTTCCAAGGTTGCATCTGGAACCTCCTTATCAATACTGTGTATGTGTCAGCTAATACACACACAGTACATAATATCCTTAACATAGCTTTACATTTACAAGTGTTTGGCAATATTTACATTTACAACATTTAAGCTGATGCTTTTATCCAAAGCGACTTACAATTATGACTGAGTACAACTTGAGCGATTGAGAGTTAAGGGTCTTGCTCAGGGGCCCAACAGTGGCAAATTAGCAGTAACAGGGCTTGAACCAGCAACCTTGCGATTATAAATCAAGTACCTTAACCACTGAGCTCATAGGTATGTGCAAGTAGTGTGTGTGTGTGTGTGTGTGTGTGTGTCCATGTGTGTCCGTGTGTGTGTCTGTGTGTGTCTGTGTGTGTGTGTGTGTCCGTGTGTGTGTGTGTGTGTGTGTGTGTGTCTGTGTGTGTGTGTGTCCGTGTGTGTGTGTGTGTGTGTGTGTCCCTCCCCTCAGCCTGCTGGTTGAGTTCGAGCTGAAGACCCAGGCAGACTCAGGCTTGGTGTTCTACATGGCGCGGGTGAACCACGCCGACTTTGCCACGGTTCAGGTGAGAGAGGGCATGGCCCACCTCAGCTTCGACCTGGGCAGCGGAAACACGTCCGTCAGCATCCCGCGCATCATCAACGATGCCCACTGGCACAAGGTAGAGCCCCGCCCCCTCGCTGACGACCGCTCGCGTGCTGGTTGACATGACATCAACATGATGCGTGCTCTCATACAATTCCAACCGTAAAAGTCCAGTAACTTTATAAATATATAATATATAAAAATGTATATCTTATATCTTCTATAAGATATATATATATATAAGATTGTAATGATTGATAAAAATGAAAAAAGTTTTTCTTATTAATTTTAGAGGTTAAATTCATATTTTCATATGTTTTAAACATCACTGTTCATCTGTTTTATATTTAAACATTTTATTGCGTGATGCACATGGTGTCTCAATGGTGAAGGTACTGAACTGACCCTTAACCCTCAACCTGTGTTTAGTCATTGTAAGTTGCTTTGAATAAAAGTGTCAGATAAATGATGTAAATATACATATCCATCCCTTTGTTTGGCTTGTGTCGACCCTCTGCTCTAATTCCAACCATTTTGCTGTGTGTGGTGTGTGTGTGTGTGTGTGTGTGTGTATGTGTGTGTGTGTATAGATACGAGTATGGCGGGATAAGCAGCAAGGTATCCTGACTGTGGACGGCCGGTACTCCAAACACACTGTCAGTCCTAAGAAAGCCGATATCCTGGATGTAGTTGGGATGCTGTATGTTGGAGGACTTCCACTGAACTACACCACCAAACGCATTGGACCGGTACTAAACACACACACACACCGACACACACACGCACGCACACGCACACACGCGCACACAGAGAGAGGGAGAGAGACTCAAAAATACAGTCAAAATACAGCTGTCTAACCCAAATATAACAAGATATAATTTCAATAAATCTAATATGCATTAAATCAGTTTGGGCTACCTGCTGAACTGTCTTTGGTCACCAGAGGGAGCCAAAGAGCTCTTCATCGATAAATAATACGCCTCTTCTGAGGAAAAGCTCGCCCCCTGCTGAGTGTCACAGGTCTGACACAAGGCTGGCTGGGAATTCAGTAAAGGCTTTTGAAT
This sequence comes from Electrophorus electricus, assembly GCF_041902795.1. Taxonomy (NCBI): domain Eukaryota; kingdom Metazoa; phylum Chordata; class Actinopteri; order Gymnotiformes; family Gymnotidae; genus Electrophorus; species Electrophorus electricus. The sequence continues at coordinate 2,536,472 of NC_137498.1, forward strand.
TTATTCACAGTGGGTCTGACAAATACTCCCCGGTATTTTGACTGTCTGTGTGTGTGTGTGTGTGTGTGTGTGTGTGTGTGTGTGTGTGTGTGTGTGTGTGTGTGTGTCTGTGTCTGTGTGTAGGTGGTGTACAGCATCGATGGCTGTATCAGAAACTTCCGGATGCGGAATGGGCCAGTAGACATGGAGAACCCGGTCTCAAGCTACCGGGTGGGGTCGTGTTTCACCAACCCTGAGCCTGGCTCCTACTTCGATGGCACTGGATACGCTAAAGCAGGTGGGCTCTACTCACACTAAAACAGGTGGGCTCTACTCACACTAAAACAGGTGGGCTCTACTCGCACTAAAACAGGTGGGCTCTACTCACACTAAAACAGGTGGGCTCTACTCGCACTAAAACAGGTGGGCTCTACTCGCAATAAAACAGGTGGGCTCTACTCGCACTAAAACAGGTGGGCTCTACTCGCACTAAAGCAGGTGGGCTCTACTCACACTAAAACAGGTGGGCTCTACTCGCACTAAAACAGGTGGGCTCTACACACACTAAAACAGGTGAGCTCTACTCACACTAAAACAGGTGGGCTCTACACACACTAAAACAGGTGGGCTCTACTCACACTAAAGCAGGTGGGCTCTACTCACACTAAAACAGGTGGGCTCTACTCGCACTAAAACAGGTGGGCTCTACATACACTAAAACAGGCGAGCTCTACTCACACTAAAACAGGTGGGCTCTACACACACTAAAACAGGTGGGCTCTACACACACTAAAACAGGTGGGCTCTACTCACACTAAAGCAGGTGGGCTCTACACACACTAAAACAGGTGGGCTCTACTTGCACTAAAACAGGTGGGCTCTACACACACTAAAACAGGTGGGCTCTACTCGCATATAAACAGGTGGGCTCTACTCACACTAAAACAGGTGGGCTCTACACACACTAAAGCAGGTGGGTTCTACTCGCACTAAAACAGGTGGGCTCTACACACACTAAAGCAGGTGGGCTCTACTCGCATATAAACAGGTGGGCTCTACACATGCTAAAACAGGTGGTCTCTGTGGTTGCTTGTAATAGATCTCAGGGTTAAAATCCCGAATGCTCAAAATGTACAGACCTACGAATAAATGACAATGTATGTGTGTGTGTGTGTGTGTGTGTGTGTGTGTCCGTCCAGTGGCCACATACAGAGTAGGTAACGACATGTCAGTAGATCTGGAGTTCCGCACAAGCAGTAGCAGCGGAGTTCTACTGGCCATCAGCAGTCAGAAGATGGATGGCGTGGGCATCGAACTGAACAACGGCAGGGTGAGATGGAGGAAGAGAGAGGGTGGGTGGAGGAGGGGGTTGCCTTCTTGAAGGCAACAATTATAAAATGAAAAACCTAAAGTGTGTGTGTGTGTGTTCTCCCTCCAGCTCCTGTTCCATGCTGATAACGGAGTGGGCCGCGTCTCAGCTGCCCACCAACCTGATGAGGAGGCGGGGCTTTGTGACAACAGTGGCATTCTGTCACCGCCCACAAGCTGAAGCACCGCCTGGAACTGATCGTCGATGGCAAGAAGTCAGAGGCAGCGAGCCCAGATGCCCGCTCTGCCTCCGCCGACACCAATGACCCTGTCTATGTGGGAGGATACCTCGGTGCGCCAGTCAAACCGTTGCCATAGTAATACTGTAGTAAAACACGACAGCCGTGGTTACATTTAATTGGGTCCGTCATGTGAAAGATTTGGTGTTACTTTATCCGTGATGCTCCTGCAGACAGCAGCATCCAGGTGTGGTTACCTCCACCAGGTGTGATAAACCTCCACCTTTAGAGATGAGTGAAAATGAAGAGAAACTGGGAGAGTTATGGGAAGAGCTCTATTGCCCCATTACACCTGCTTTCTGTCTATATATGCAGTAGAAAAGGGTAGAAAATAGGTTTGAAATGCTGGGAAAATAGAGAGATTTGTGTATGCGCTCTATAAATGTGCAGCAAAAAAGATCTTTACATTCGGTCGCTTTCTCTCTCTCTCTCTGGTGTGTGTGTGTGTGTGTGTGTTTGTGTGTGTGTGTGTGTGTGTGTGTGTGTGTGTGTGTGTGTTACAGAGGGCTTAAAGTAGTTTGGCCTGACCATCAGCACCTCGTTTAAAGGCTGTATGAGGAACGTGAAACTCACTAAAGCAGGAAAGGTCCTGGAGGTTCAGCTGAACAAAGCACTGGACCTCAAAGGAGTCCAGCCTCTCACCTGTCCCACTGTATAGTTACACACACACACATCACACACATCAGTGCACATACACAGACACACACACACACACACACACACACACACACTCACACACACATTGACATATACACATACATAGGCGCACACACGTATATAAAGTCTCACATATCTTGTTAATTCAATATCATATGTGATGTTCTGGTGACATGACTATGAATCGAAAAAAAGAATCAAATGAAGACCCTTACCAAAGATTCATTTTGAATGTCCTCGCTGATATCCATCACCACAGCAACAAAAGTGGCATGGCCCTCCTCTTCTGTTGGCTCAGTGGGCTAACCAGCAACAGGAAGAAGTGATGTGTGTAAGCGGACTGTTGGAGAGACTCTGTCACCTTTAGGTCCGACTCCAGTCACGGATGGTACCATATACCTCCATCGCTGTTTCAAACATACGTCCATTCCTGGGTTGCAATTAGATTAATTAAATAATTACACACATTTAATGCACCCCTAAAATAAAATGTTTATTTAACCTTGACGTTTTGTGATCATTAGGTGGTTAACAAACTAATTCTGACATTTTTGCTTATCTGAAACACAAAGTCCTGTGGCTTTGACACCATGAACTCAAGCCAATTAAAAATAAATGACTAAATAAATAAGACGGCGTTTACACGTGTTGAAAGCTGCGAATGTCCAAGGTCAAATAGTACATCACACACATTTAAGGAAGAACATTTAAGTTTGCCAACCCTGATACCATTATCATGGCACACCAACCAGTCCCGATGCCATTATCATGGCACACCAACCAGTCTGCCATTCTGGAGCTGGGTAAGTGTTTCCTCTGTTACGTCACACCAGATACGTGTTTATGAACCCAATCCGGGCTCCCATCCAGTGTCTTAACGCTGTGATCACGTCACATGCCTGAAGACGCTCCCATTTCTCACCAAGGTATCGTTAGCAAAACAAAAATGGCAGTTGTGAGGTCTGTTATTGTTTAGCAGTTGGCAAATAATATTTCCTTCTCCAGCTGGTTGCCACTGTTGGGCACCTGAACAAGACCCTTAACCCTCAATTACTCAAGTTGTACTCAGTCATGAATGTAAGTAGCTAAATGCCGTAAAATGGAAATTAACGTGGTTTGTACTAAATGTACTAAAATAACGCCCTGGGAACACCAAACTCCTCCCACAAACTTCCTCTCACTGCTCATAAGTACTCTCTATTGATGAAATGATGAACCTGTGATACAACAGAAAAGTGGTCCTTTTTAATCAAGTTTTTTTCCTCTACCCATTTAAACCTATTATAAGGAAATAGTATAACACAGCTTACTGCACTATTACCGTACTTAGTATTGGTGTTCACAGTGAGTTAAGGGCAGCTTTTTTTAAAGTGCAAAGGTGAAAAGAGAAATTAACAATGATTGTACTGACATGTAAATGAGTGCAGAAATGACGTACACCGTGTTCCCCCTGAAAACATTCACAGGCCCCGGCAGGAGGAAGTGAGCTGTGTAGAGTTTAGAGCAAAGTCCAGCCCTTCACTGAGCCGTTCACTGAGTGTTGAAACAAGCATGGAGTGGTTGAAGTAGGATGAAAACAGGAGACATGTGACCAGACTTAAGCGGGGAAGCCTGTTTCTTCCATAAATATCATGGATGTAACACCATTTAGCCAGAATTAAGATGAACTAGTGTAGCCATTCTGCTGATCCTAGCTCAAAATTATATTAATCATACAGGCTTATTCTAGCAATACAGACATACGTTTCATGCATGTATAATGCATTTACACGTCAGTTATAAAATACTGTAATAAAATGCTCTCAGTGTTGACTGAACTAAAAATAAACGATTAAAAATCATAAGCGCAACATTTAGTTGTATTCCGTAAATCATGGATTTCCACCAGCGCTGAATGAAATGTGAGCTTTGTCTCGTGGCTGCGGTCGCCGTAGATTATAACTAAACTAAACGCGCGCTCCCGAGAAGGGGCTGGGTCTCGCGTCGAATTTGAGCGAGCATGCGCTGTTCGGGGGCCTGCCTTAGCGGGACGTTACCGGACGTCCCACCGGGACTACAGTAGGACATGTGGCGGACGTGGACAGCGGATTAGGGACGTTCTCGAGCGAGAGTTACACGGAGACACGGAGGTCAGATAACGGGGACGGATAACGGGGAAAGATAGTGGGGACACATAACGGGGACGGATAACGGGGAAAGATAGTGGGGACACATAACGGGGACGGATAACGGGGAAAGATAGTGGGAACACATAACGGGGACGGATAACGGGGAAAGATAGTGGGGACACATAACGGGGACGGATAACGGGGAAAGATAGTGGGGACACATAACGGGGACGGATAACGGGGAAAGATAGTGGGGACACATAACGGGGACGGATAACGGGGACTGATAGCTGGGACGTCCTTCGTTTGCTGGGTGGTCGTCATTGGTTACGACCAATATTAGTAAGTTCATACCGAAACTGAAAGTGAACCCCAAGATGAAGAGCCTCATATTCGTCTGCTGTACAGGCCTGATAGCTTTCCCGTACGGCTGCAGTTCAGGTAAGACCGCGATTTACCCAAATATGTTCAATCAACCGTCTCGCCGTTTGTCCGTTTAAATAAATCCCTTCAGTGAACCACCTGCTACCCAAAGTTTGTGTCGAGCTCTGGGAGACTTCGGACTCTTATCAGGGCGACTTGTTTACATTCGGCCGTAAAAACCCGCCTACGCGTGACATTTGAATTTGGCGTTTAACGTGAAATTCAGGTCGCTGTCAGAAATACAGAACCGGAGGGTCTGAATGAACGTGGAGTGGCATTAAAGGGCATTAAAGGGCATTACCGCAGCCTCACGGACAGAACGAAATAACGCAGGAAGCTGCGCTGTAAATGCGCAGGGTAACAAAAGAAAATCGCCAGTTAAGATGGTGTCAGACTACTGTATGAATTTCATGGCATGGAAATAACTCATTTAATTAAATTTTGAACGGTCTAGAATCTCCATGATATAAAGAATGTGTACGCTTTGATTATATCTATTAAAAATTATTCTGACTCATGAAATTTCTAATAGTTAATATTTAGTATGATGTGGTGGAACAGGTGTTTTCGTGTCCCCACGCATAAGGTATACATTTTTACATGAATTCATAAATGATTTTGGGTGACTGTGGTTAAGAAATGTCCCATAGTTTCTGCACACGACTAGTTGTATTTCATTAGTGTAACTTTGTGCAACCTTTAATCACGGGTTTTGGTGCTGTAATTTAATTACTTCATTGCTGTTTTGTTTTTTGTATGTTTCTACTGTCTCTCTATGACAATGATCAATAAGTCACTAAAATCTTAAAGAAAACTTTCAAATCTTAAAAATTCTGTTGAAATGATGGAAAATAAGATCTGAGTCTTCTCCCCATTTTCATTCAGTCTATTAAGAAATCAGCAAAGCAAGTCAGTCCATTCAGTAGCTGTTAAAGTTCAAAGTTGAAGAATGGCCGGTCAGTACCTAACATCCAATATAATTACATTACATAGATACAACACGTTTACACAGATATAGCACCATTGTATCTAATATTACACAAATATAACATCGAGTGTTTAGGTATAACTATATTGTTATATAACATATTAACATATGTTATATCAGTGCCATGTCCATTCAGCGGGTCTGTGGTATGGTTGTGGTGGCATTGCACTTCACACAGAGCCACAGCACTTCTCTTATTCTTGCCCACATTTGCAGAAACACACACACCATCATTATGTAATGGCGTTCTATACATTATCGTGATACACAAAGAGGCCTAGTGCTTTATGAAAGTTTTGGCGTAGCTTCTTATATTTATATAATATATAATATTTATATAATGTATAATATTTGCAATTCAATTAAACTGATACCCCAGTTGTTAACTTCACACAATGTAGAAAATCTTTAATTTGTAGTCAACTTATCAATTCATCCTTATCAGAAAGCAAATCAATAACATGCACATTTTTAGGTTTTTTTTTTAGTACTTGTTAGTTTAGCAATTTATCAGTGGTGTGAAGAAAAAGAGAACGCTTTGCACAGTTTTGGATTTCATCAGTCTTAGTTCCATCTGAGCTTCTGTTTGTCACAAAGCCATGTCACTGACACCCTCTTTCTGATCTTTGCACTTTCATCTTAATGGAAATAAAATGCAAACACACCCCTTTCACTTACACTTTGAATACCAGAAAAACCTTAGTTTCCAGCATTGTGGAAAAAACCCTCTACACACCACCAAGATAACTGCAAAATATCAAATACATGCAATATATTAATTATAAGATTAGGTTAATTAATAATAGTAGTGATTATATGACTTAATAATAGTGCCCCAACGTCTCAGGAGAGATGGACTTCCCAAATCTCAACACCCCCAGAATGAAGTAGAAATTATAATGGATGATAAAGCCCTTAAATACAAGAACTTGACTCCTCTGTTCCATCTGTTACTTAAATCAGAGAAAAAGAAACAAACTAGCCATAGGTGCTCATTGATAATAATCCAGCGTTTGGTAGCAGGGCATGTGCATGGTGTGTGTGTGTGTGTGTGTGTGTGTGTGTGTGTGTGTGTGTGTGTGTGTGTGTGTGTGTGTAAAAATATATAATAGGCCTGTTTTGATTTATGGATAAAATAACAGTATCTAGTTGAATATACCCATCAAGGGTCCCATTTTCATGGGTTCTCCCGGGTCATCTCTCAGCATAATGTAACCACACATAATGTAACCACTAATGCTCAAGCCAGTTTCTCTAACTACACAGATCATAGGTCTATGTAAAGTAGCTGAACGACTAAATGGTAAACCAAACTGTGTTTGGTTTGTGTCTGTTCCTCTTTTCACAGGTCTGCATTCTCTGTATGTATTTTCCACATTCATCGTTGGAAAAACACCGTTCCCAGAGTTCAGTTCAGTGGTGATGCTGGATGATGTTCAGCTGTTCTATTACGACTCAGATGTAAAGAAGTTAATCTACAGAGAGTACAAACCAGACCGTGAAGAAACAGTACAGCGCAGTACATTAATATTTGATCATCAGTACAGAAGCATGAAATACAGGGCCTTGTATTCTGCAAAACAACTCAACGTTACACGTGGTAAGAGCATATAAATACATTTTGAAAGGTAGGGTAATGTGATCAGCAGCAGTGCATGCAGTAATTTGATGCCTGCTTTTAAGTTAATGCTGCCAATATAAACAGAAAATATGAGGGCAGTCAGTGTTCCACTGATTTGTCAGGATCTGATTTCAGCAGATTACCAGACAGAAATGTTTTTTTGATTTACTCCTTGGGTTCGAAATGGCAGTAGGGAACAAAAAAGGTTGCAGCTAATTCAGTTGATACCTCAACATCACCAATAAAACAACCATCACCAATACCTCAACATTGGTGGACAACAGTAAACAACACCGTGGACAAACCCCAACACTGCCTTGGACTGTGAATTTTCGAGTGCTGGTTCTTAAGATTCCAAAGATATTTTGGAATTTGATGAATCTGCAGTGACAGTGGGGGTGACTGTATATCATAACAGAGTAATGTAATGATTTAGATTTGAGCCAGAGATGGAAGAAGCTGACCCAGAGAGCACGAACAACCTGACCCAGTAGTCAGAACTGGTAAAAACTTTTATGTGTGCCATTACATGAAAACTGATTCTAAAAGAAAAAAAGGAGCTAGCTACTAGATATATTTCTCATTTTACTGGCTTGTCATGAATCTAGCTAATTAACCTAACTAGGTTAGTCAGCAGTGCTCCCTATCGCTAATAACCAATGTCTTAACTGGCTAAGTGGGCTTTAGTGCTTTAGTGGTCTAATGTGTGTTTGGTAGGTTAATCGTGTGTTTAGGTTATATGTGTCTAGCTAAGTGGGCTTTAGTGGTGTAATATGTGTTTGGTATGTTAATTACATGTGTCTAGGTTATATGTGTCTAGCTAAGTGGGCTTTAGTGGTGTAATATGTGTTTGGTATGTTCATATGTGTCTAGTTTATGTGTCTATCTTAAAATGTACGCATTATCATTATCTTCTCTTCTGCATGGCTCACTTCAGTGTTAACAACAAGTGTTTGTAAAGATGCTGGATCATAATGGGAAATGTAGCTAGCTAGCTAAATAACAAACATTAGAAACTTCACACTGAGATATTAATGACAGTAGCTAGCTAAACGCAAATGTTCACTTATCCTTATTGTTGTAAAAATGATCTACTTGGAATTCAGAATCATAAGATCATGTATAAATCTCCGTAATACAACTACGTGGAGTAGTTTTAGTCTAGTATGGTTTGAGCCACTGAGCTTAGAACGTCAGTCAGTTAGCTGCTAACCTAGCTAGCTAGCAAGGTTAGCAAATGTTAGCTAATGTCAGCTATAATGGTTGAAGTAACTGCACTTACCCTTTTTACTTCCATACACACAGGCTCTTAAACATCCTCTTTAGTTTCTTTACATGCCCATATTGTGAGAAAAGCAGCAGTCCTTTGTCATCATCTGAGACTGGTTTTCCACATCCCATAGTTGTGGTAATCTTCAAGTGTGAAATGAGCACTAGAGATAACGGCGTGAGCGGATGGTGCTTTTCCAGTGTGCCCTTTAGTTTGACACTTTTCTATTACCTGGTGCTTAGCATTTCAACATCATCAATTAAACAACCATCATCAGTATCTCATCACCATTAAGTCAAATTCAGTAATAACATCACCAATAAATCATCACCAATAACAAAACATTGTACATTAAAACCATTAACTCAAATTCACAATACTTCTACATTTACCAGTAACACGAACAACATCAATCTCCTTTTTGACACTCTGACAGGGGTTCATATTCAGCAGAGACAGTCCGGTTGTGAGATGTCTGATGACTCCCGAGGACCACTGCGGTCATGGGATGCTTTTGAAGGCTTTAATGAAGAAGACCTCTACTTCAACACACAGCTCAGCACTCTGCAGTCTGAAGGAAAATGGCCAAATACATGGGACAGGACTGCTAGAAATGATGTTCAATGGATGTATGCAAATGTTTACACACCTCTCTGCTTTCAACTACTAGAGAATGTTCTGGAGATAAAGAGAAGTCATATCATGAGGCAAGGTAAAGCAAATATTTTCAGCTAACCTGAGAATATGATGATTCACTTCATCAGAGTCAGTTAAAGCTGCGGTTAAAGTTCAAACTTGGCATCACAATCACAGTGCTGAGAGAACTGCGTTTATTTTGGTTCGGGTGATTGGTTTATTGTTAACTGGACCAGACCTTCTGATTAAAGAGATTAGATGTATTTATTTTTTAATTAACTTGGGTGGGGGGGTGGGGGTGGGTGGGGGGAGCTTAGATCTTGGAGCTTGGAGGGGGTGTGTCTAGGACACCAGACCTCACCTCCTTCTGGAGATGTCATGGGCTTAATTCAGCAAAACACAGATCTATGTGATCTATGCTGACCTTTCAGTTATGCCATACTTGTGCTCGTGCCGTGCTCGGAATGTTGGGATTAGTTTTTTCCTTGTTGTTGTATGAGAAGAGGACACCTTAGAAAATGGCAGCAGATAATGTATCATGGATTCATCGTCTGTCTGATTATTTGTGGCATATTTGATATACCCGAAGTGTTCAGACAGAACACCTACCTGATGACCTGTGTGAGAAGCTTCTGATGTTGTGATTTCTAGCATGAAGTGAGTGGGCTGGGCCCTGTGTAAAGCTCTAATGGTTTGGCTCAGGATGCTTGAAATCTTATCATGTGTTTAATTCTAATTTCTTAAAACCAAATTCTACAAGTAAAGATGTGGCAGACCTGGCTACAGAAGCCCTAGTACTCATCTCTGCTAAACGTATATACGCCTGCCATCTACGTTCTCTCACCTCAGCTACCCAGTCTCCACATTTCACCTTGTTCCTTTCGCATGCTCCATCCACTGAATCCTCAAATGGAACTGTAAAATAAACTATCCATATGGGTACTTCACTGGGGGGTAGGGGTACCTAACTAGTAGGTATGGGTACTTCACTAGTGGGTAGGGGTACATCACTAACGGGTATGAGTACTTCACTAGTGGGTAGGGGTACTTCACTAGCAGTGCATTAAGACCCCAATAATCAACAATCCTCCTTTTTTTACAAAGAAGACAGTGACTGAGGCAAGTGAGGTGGAGGGGCAGATGTTACCCTGAGCCAGAGCCTCCATTATGTACTGCTCCATGACCTGCTCCTCCTCCTGGGAGAGTTGTTAAACTCTGCACATAGAAGGGACTGCAGATTGATGGCATAGTCATAGGCAGCTGAGCAGCCTTGGAGGAGCTAAAGTCCTCCACTAGGTCCTGCTATGTTGCAGGGATGGGGATGGTGTTATGGGCCTCTGAGCTCTTCACAGGCTCTACAGACATCTGGTGGAGGCAACATTGATGGCAGGAGGGAGCCCAGTGCATGATATGGTTATGTGACCAGAATATGTGAGGGTCATATGTACAAAATAAGAGCATCTCTTATGCAATCCTTTGACAGGCACATAGAACGTCACAGAGGCAGGTGATGCACTCTTTCAGATACACCCAGCTGCCTCAGGGTGCTGCTACCTCTCAGGAGGATGCAGATGGCCTTAGAGGGACCTCCCTCAAAGTGAGCGGTGGTTCTCTTCCAGGAGGTGGTCGTAGGTGATCACTAGGCGCCACCTCTTGTTTGCAGGCCAGCTGCTTATTATGATTAAAGGTAACAAAAGAATACAGTGGCAAGATGGCTGAAGGCATGAAAGAACATGTTGGCAGCACAGACCTGGAAGTGTAGAGAAGTGTAGAGAAGTGTAGAGAAGCTGAAGAGTGTCATGTTTGGTGCTGTACAGCCAAGCAATGTGGAGCACTGGAGGGGAGTAGATGTGTGCTTAATAGTGGAGAGAAGAACACAAAAGAGCCATACAAGGTACACAGGTGCTCTTGTACAATAATCAGGTGACTGGAAGTGGGGAAGGTACGGTGTGTGTGTGTGTGTGTGTGTGTGTGTGTGTGTGTGTGTCAGTGTGTATGTCCCCATGTTAATAGAAAACCAGACACAGGATTAATCGTGATTGTGATGTAACTGGGTAATGATGACATTGAACTGTTTGTAATTGGTAGTGTTTCTTGTCTTTAACTCCTCCTCTGAAGTAAAGCCCAGTGTCAGGCTCTTCCAGAAGGCTCCTACACACTCTGGAGGGGCCTTGCTGACCTGCCTGGCCACTGGCTTCTACCCGAGTCACATCAACCTGACCATGCTGAGAGACGGCCATCCCGTGTCTGAGCAGCGCGTGATTGGAGGGGAGGTGCTGCCTAACGGAGACGGGACCTTCCAGATGAGGAAGAGGCTGGAGGTCAGTGCAGAGGAGACGCGAGAGAAACACAACTACACCTGCACGGTCATGCACCTCAGCCTGGACAACAAGATCGACATCAGCATGGGTATCAGCCCTCATCAACCAATGTTATTGTACACATACTGTCTAAATATACATCCATCAATAACCCACAGATGATCCTTGGAATAATTAGTAAGAGACTAATTCTCACTTTTCCTCTGTTGGCAGAAATCAGGCCCCCTGTAGACGCGTCCACCATGACTGTGGTGGTTATGGTGTTTGGGCTGGTGGTTGTGTGTGTGATTGTTCCTGTCACTGTTTTCCTCATATACCGCAGGAAACACAACGGTGAGATGGAGTTTTGTCTTTCATTACATTTTGCATGTTGAATCCCAATTCTGTCTTAAATGTGACATGCTAGAGGTGATGGTGGCACCGCAGAGAGAGCGAGATAATAGAGTCTTTATTCTCCATAACAATAGCGTTAGGCACAGAATAAGCAAACTGCAAGTCTGCGGTAAGAAAATAAAGAGAACAGAGTGATAAAAGGGCTTTGCGCAGGATCCAGATACTGCATGTGGTTCTGTGCAGACTGGCAGGCAACGTGCGCCGCCGATGGTAGGAACCTGTGGGCTTATATAAGAGACAACAAAAGGGGGGAATGAGGAACAGGTGTGCTCAGTCTAATATGTAGGTGATTGGGACCGTGGCAGGTGCGTGGTGTGTGTGTGTGAGTGAGAGAATGGGTGGGTGTGTCCCTCCTGCTGGATGACTGGCCTACCGTGACACTAGAGGCATTACTAAATGAAGATGAAAAGATTTAAGAGCTGTATTCTTCATACTTTTCTCCTTTTTTACACCCACTGCTAAAATAACTATTGCTTTAGGAGACCTCATATCTACCCTCAGATGGCCAACAGGCCAAACTCTGTATCCCAAGACCACTAGTCTGTCCCTCACTCACATACTGTACAGGAACGGTGTGTCTCAGCTGTACGCAGACATAGAAAGATGAGAGATGTATTTAGAGGACTGAACAAACCTAAACAAATCCAGCCAGAGTACTGTTCTGATTACACTAAACTCACCACAGAGGATGGAGTTTGTGTGTGTTTTGTTCAAATGATAATCCATTTGTTTTGTTTTATTTATTCTTATCTGTTGTATTTCCTGTTGTTTTCAGCATATTAGGAGCAGAGACATCTCCCCCGGACACTTCCACTGCTGTGTGCAGTAAGTAGTTTAATTCAAGAGCTCAGTTATTATTTCTGTTAGAAATACTGTGTAGTTCCACACATACTGTAGGCTCTCTTATGATATCACTGAATTAGAGCTCAGTATAAAATGCCAATCAATAGTCAACTGGTTACTCTTATGCAAAACATTTAACACTCATATATAGAGACGATGTTGTGAGCACAGGTCTTGTATTTTAACATCTTGTGTATTTTACAGGAAACGTTCAGAGTGAGACATCTTCAGATGCTTCCACTACAAACTAGAGCAATCGATTTGTACTAAGATGGATATGGTATTGTGTTTTTGTTGATATGTGTTTAGTTATATTATGATTTTTTTAATTAGATTATCTAGTGTAATTATTTTTTATTATAAAGTTATAAAGTTTAGTTCTTTTCATAATTGATAGAGTTGCAATTAGTTCTGTTTGGCCAGCAACAATTAGTACCAAATGAGTAAGCAGTCAACGTTGAGGCAGATTGCGGAAGTCAGCAGTGGGGCAGATTACAGAAGTCATTGTTGGGGCAGATTACAGACAGTGTTAGGGCAGAGTTCAGACGTCAGCATTGGGGTAGATTACAGAAATCAGCGTTGGGAAAGATTACAAAAGTCAGCATTGGGCTAGATTACAGACATCAGCGTTGTGGTAGATTACAGAATGATTCATGGCAGAACCTCTGGGTCTCAACAAAAAGTTCAGAGTATGAACCGGGTCACTGTGGTACCGTAGAAAACTTTGGAATTACATGAGGAACCTGAATATCACACAGTGTGGGCTCAGCCGAGGCACAAGTGGACGGTGACCTGAACACAAGACTCAGTCCAACAAACAAGTAAAGTCACGATAAGTTTTCTGTAAAATTAGAGTTGTACCATATTTATCAGTAATTTGACATATTCAAATAGCTGTCAATACATGAGTGTAATGTCAACTACAGATTACTGCTGTTATATAGAAAGATCAGCGTTCTTGTGCACAATTGAAATTAAGTCAGTAAAGATGTTTTCAGACACAACCTGAACCACTTGAATTTTTTTTTTTGTGTGTGTGTGCGTGCGTGCGTGCATGTGTGGCAGCATATTGTGGATCATATTGTGGATCATATTGTGAATCATATGTAGCGTTCTAGTTAAGCTATCAGTAACAAACTTAAGAGCTCACACATATGGGGGTTTAAAATATGGAGAATAGTTCTCTCTGTTTTGATCACTAGCAAATCTATCTGTACATGCTGGATTGAGTCAGACCTCTTGGGGCTAAAAGGTTTTCTTTATTGTACAGAGGAGAGTGTTGGGCATCAGCTACATGACTGATGTAAAATAATTAATTGTCATGAATCGTAAAAACCTGTTTTTATCAAACATGGATTTATCTTATATTCCAAGTGTAAAACTTCCCTGTATAATTCAATGTACATTAAATGAGCAGAAAGAAGTTTCTTACATTGTGGAAATGGCTTTTTCTACATTTGCATCATTTTATCTTTGCTGGCGCTACAGGTCAGAGCACAGCTATCGATACAGTGTATCTTTAAGTACTAATAATCGACCATTATTTACATAAATGAAGCAAAATTGGCGCATACAAATCAGTAAAACACCTGACAATCTGTCTGCTTTCTGTGTTTTATATTCTGTATTTTTTAGCAGTTAAAGGATACGCATATACTCCAACACAGACCAACACAAAGGGAAATATGGCCTTAATGCTCCAGAGAGGAAATTCAGATTATACACCAGTACAACATTTACATGATATGGTAAAATAGTAAAAATATAGTACAAAAATAGTATAGAAAATGTGAAATATAGTATAAAATTAGATATATGTAACCCCTCCCTAAAGGCACCCTAATGAAATGATAATTTAGGGGGAGCACATCTCAGAAATGACGTTAGTTCAGTGCCTCCAAAAATGTGTCTAATGCTGCCATGTTGATAGTAATACTCCTTTTAAACCCAAAGTGGTTAATGACCTCAATGATACACAGGTTTTTTATTTAAAAAAAAAATAAAATGTGTACGTATCAGTATCATATAAAGATATCAGCAGGAAAGGACAGGGTAATGAGTGTGTGTTTGGACACAACACTCAGTCCTGGAGTCTGTGGTGTTCTTCCACTCTCTCTTTCTGGCACAACAACATTGAGACTGAGATCTCAGACCCACCGTCCTCCAGAATAGGAGTGTATGTGGATCACAGTGCAGGAACTCTGTCCTTCTACAGAGTCTGACACAATGACCCTCCTACACACAGTCCACACCACATTCACTCAGCCCCTCTATGCTGGGTTCTGGGTCTATGGAGGATCAACTGTTAGGTTATGTGATCCAAAATAATGCTTTGATATTGTACTTTATTAAGTTGATGTAATTACAATCAGGTTTAGTGAGTATCTGCACACATTAGTCTTTCAGCTGCACCTGTTTCCATCACTGATCACAGGAGTTCAGGGAAGAGGAGAATAAACCCAGACACAATCCCTCTACACACTTTACAAATGACCACATGAGTAGATGTAACATTCATGCACACTGACATGCTGGAGGAAAAGGAAAATTAAGTCATTTGAATAGGGCATGTCAAAAGGAGAGCTGTAAGTAGAAAGAGGTTTTACATATAAAACCTTACTGATTACACCAGTTTACACCACACTCTTAATTTAAACATTACTATATTTTTCTATTTTAATTAAGACATATTTGAATTACCAAACAATCATGAAAACTACTTTTATATGCACAGCTGAGTATATTTATACAAAGAGGTCAGGATACTTCTTGGCCAAGTGCTTAGTCAAGTTGCTGGTGTTGCCTGTTTTGCAGTGGAGAGATTTATAACAACTTTTACATACAGTTTTTGTTGTATCCGTTGTCTGGCCGTCTTCATCAGTGATGTAGGCTAAATATGCCCACACTTGACTCCTTGAGACCGTCTTTCGTTGTTGTCGTAGCCATGCTGGCTAGCTAGCCAGGTTACTGCCTTCATACAGTCTCGAGACAGCTGGATCGCTCGTGTCACCCATCCGAGTCAATTTGGCACTCGCAATTTGACTCACATGTCCAGAATACTGATTCGGTTCCTCAGGTTATATTCAGCATTGAAAGCATCGAATGTTACAGAATCGACTCGTTTGCTACATTGTAGTATTAAAAAAGCACCGAACTTTCGATACCTCCTGCAAATCTAGCGAGGGGAGTGTGGAGGGTGCAGATTGTGAACTCTGTGGTGAGAGGAGTGAAATCAAATATTAAATAGAATATTATTGAATAAAATAACAATCTTAATATTACAAGAGATTAATAACCTTTGAGGGTAATTAAATTAAATATCGTTTTTTGTATATATTGCAGATCATATTATTTAGACATTGTACATTTTTTCTGTCCTACCTTACACCTTGACCTAGTTCTACAGAACACATGAGTATTTATGTCCTTTCGTTTAGTTAGACTTATAATTAAAGTTAATTCATCAGTCCCTCTCAGTCCCTCTGGTCTTGGTTTCAACACGAAATTGTACACAGTAACACAATGGTGATAAAACGTAAAGCATTTTCATTACTAACAGCTGCATTAAAATTAAATTATTAGATTATGATGTTTCTGTAAAATGACCGGAGTAATGGCTGTTATCCAGAATGCCTCGATGTCTCCCTTAAGTGTTTTGTTGCCTTTGAACCCTCGCGCGATCTTTACCTCAGTACCGCTGGGTTCTCTACTGAAGGTAAGTCGAGAAGGAGAGAGCTCCGGTATTTATTTGGTACTTTAGGAATATATACAATATACACTAATACATATTGTGAGTAAGAGTTGCAATATTGTTCACTTACATAATCGTTGTGTTATTAGTGAGTGTTAATATTTTATTTATTTAGCGTTTTATTCTTTGACGGAAGTAAGAGTGCTACTTCCCTCTCACGCGCAAACAGAAAGCTTCTCTAATTTTCGCGCCAGTTATGCCTTGTGGGGAATTGAGTCCGAATACATGAAAACATTTTTCTTTCCTTATTTAAAATTTTTCAAGGAGTTGCAGTAGTAACCTAAAATTGGACTGTTTATGTGTATGAGGGTATGACGTGATTGTCAAGTCTGAAAGGTTGTTCCAATATTGAATTTATTATGTGGGGGGAAAAAAAGGGGTTCTCTGTTTTTACTGTTTAAACTTACAATCACTATACGATCACATTGTCTTTGTTTGCTGGTTTTATTTTGTTAATCCATTTGTCATGTCTTTTCATTATTACATACATTGTGTGAGTTACACATGAGGCTATATGAGTATATATATTAGCCATGTAGCAGTAGTGTTGGGTACTCTACTGAAGAGGTTCTTGAGCAGTTGCAGCAGTAACCTAAAATGGGACTGTTTGTGTATGCAGGCAAGAGCTGATAATAAAGACCATCCAATAAGGGAAAGCAGATAAGAGTGCTGAGTCGTTTGAGTTTGGAGTCTGGACCACAAGTGCACACAGACACATCCGAATGTTACAGAGACTGTTTATACACAACCTCAATACTAGTCTGGTTACCATGGTTTCTGTCATGGAGCTCACCAGTTCCTGATATCACTCATCAATCTCTCTACTGAAACTCTCCAGTCTCATCACTCAGTGTAGAGTTTTACCAACTATTATAGTCAGCATGCAAAGCTGCATTCATTGTCTGTTTATTTCTTCATGGTCTCTCTCACATGCGCGCATACACAGAACGGTCCTAATAATTTTTCGAGCAGTTACAGCAGTAACCTAAAAAGGGACCGTTTATGTGTATGCAAGCAAGAGCTGATGATAAAGACCATCGAATAAGGGAAGTCAGATAAAAGTGCTGAGTCATTCGACCACACAAACGGACACATACGCACTTCATTTCCTCATAAAACATGGATGCTTTACCCTAAAGACTCCAAAATGTGGGGAGTCACACCCTCCTGAAGAGACAAACACGGTAGCACATCTAATGAAATTCTAGTCATATTTGTACGTTATTAAATCTATGAACGTGAGAAGTTGCTGTAAAGTGTTTTACTATCAGGACTATATCAGGTACTCAGTGAACATCTATGTCAATGATGCCACGACGGAGAGGTTAGAGATTATTCATATCTAGAGATCCAAGGAGAAGACTGGAATCAAAAGCAGGAAGATTAATTTTGGAATTATTTTTGAAATGAACCAACAGTGCTACAGAGGGTGTTTATACCCAACTTCAATAAGCACTTTACACAGCAATGTAATTTTGAGCATCTCTCTGAGTCTCATATGTTACAGTTTAACACTTGAGCTACAAGCCTAATGCAGATAAATCATTGAAGCTTTATCCTCCTGTTAGGCAGGTGGGGTCCCTGCTAACATTGGATATGAAGGGAACTTGGTGAAGTAGGGAGGACCTTCACTGAGGATGTTTACTGTCAGTTTAATGATCTGAGTATCCAATTTTATTCAGTGTGTATCTGTTTTCTAATGAAAGAACAGTAAAAGAGTGTCATAGCAGGAGGGTGCTAGAATATGCTGGGTATTAAGGAGTCTCACAGCTGTTTTAAACACACATGTTTGGTGTCTTTTAACTGCCCATCAGTAACCCTTAGAAATCTACATTACACACAAAGTTCTATTGCAAAACTAAAATAGGAACGATATTGCTCTCTGTGCAGGAAAATGGCAGAGGAGAGAGTTTCAGATCAGGACCAGTTCAACTGTCCAGTCTGTCTGGATCTCCTGAAGGATCCAGTGACTACTAACTGTGGACACAGTTTCTGTATGGTGTGTATTAATGACTACTGGGATCGAGATGATCAGAGGGGAATATACAGCTGCCCTCAGTGCAGAGAGACTTTCACTCCAAGACCTGTTCTACGCAGAAACTGCATGCTGGCTGAAGTGGTGGAGAAACTGAAGAAGACAGAACTCCAGGCTGCTTCTCCTGTTCACTGTTATGCTGGACCTGGAGATGTAGAGTGCGATTTCTGCACTGGGAGAAAACACAAAGCCATCAAGTCCTGTTTGGTGTGTCTGGCCTCCTTCTGTGAAGCTCATATCATACCTCATTATGACGTTCCTGGACTAAAAAAGCACAAGATGGTTAAAGCTTCCTCAAGACTACAAGAGAATATTTGCGCTCAACATGAGAAACTGACTGAGATCTTCTGTCGTACTGATCAAAGCTTCATCTGTTATTTGTGTACGATGGATGAACACAAAGGTCATGATACAGTGTCAGCTGCAGAAGAAAGAACTAAAAAACAAGTGAGAACAAGAAATCTTTTGGAACCAGTTCATGATAATTCTGTTTCTTATGTAAAATTACTTGCATTGGTTTGGTAAAGGATTAAAGCTTTTAATTCAGTTTCTGGAAATAAAAGAATGAATTTGAAATGGTGTATTAAAATTTAGAGTAGTGTGGGTAAGGTAGGGATGAATAAATTTAGTCCTTACAGAGCTTTAGTATCAAAAGGCCAGATCAATCAGGGAAAATTATAACAGCCAACAACTATCTTTTATACCTTTTATGCTTTTATACCTTCAGTGTAACACATCACAGTCTCTAATCTCTGTGGAATAAAAATGAACTATCTCCATATCTAACATTAATGTTCAACCTCATATCTCATCATTAACAAACAGCTGAAAATACTATATTCACCCCCAGACTGAGCTACAGGAGGAGCAGAGAAAACAACAGCGGAGAATCCAGGAGAAAGAGAAGAAGGTCCAGGAGCTGAAGCAGGCTGTGGACACTCTTAAGGTGAGTACTGAGGAGAGTGCTGCTGGAGAAGCTATTTCAGAGCTCAGTCAGGCTTCTCCTCCAGTCAGCCAGTGAGGAGACCAGTGTTGGGACACTTTTGGATCCTACACAATGACAATGTGCACTGTAAGTCATCCAGGGTCACAGTGTAAGAGTGAATGATAGTTTAGCTTTAAATGGACCTCCATCTTGTCTGTGTGTCTGCTAACAGTGCTCAGCACAGGCAGCAGTGAAGGACAGTGAGAGGATCTTTACTGAGCTGATCCGCTCCATTGAGAAAAAGCGCTGTAAGGTGAGAGAGCTGATCAGAGCTCAGGAAAAGACTGAGCTGAGTCGAGCTAAAGGACTCCTGGATCAACTGGAGCAGGAAATTGCTGCTCTTAAGAGGAGAGACAGTGAGCTGGAGCATCTTTCCCACACAGAGGATCACATCAATTTCCTCCAGGTAACAAACTGTCTCAGCTACAGAGGAACCTGCTCCTCATCAAATTTCTTCCCAAAAGTTCAATAAACCTTAATAAACATTTACTTTAAGATATGATTTTGTTCCCTGTAGAGTTTCCCATCCATCTGTGTCTCTTCTGGATCTGTGGACTCATACAGCATCTCTGTCCATCAATATCCCTCATTTGATGGAGTGAAGAAATCTCTCTCTGATCTGAAGGAGCGAATAGAGACATTTTGCAAAGAGGAATTGCGCAAAATCTCTACACATGGTAAGAGGAGCATCATTCAACATTTTCAAACAACATAAGAATGGTCTGCTAAGCACACATACACAGAGAAAGTTGGAGAGAGACTGAGAGAGTGGACAGATGGATAGAACAGAAAAATATAAAGAAAGGGAAGATGGATGGAGAGAGAGATTGTGAAAAGATCGACATGGAGAAAGACAGAGAAATAAAGGACAAAATAATAACAGAACATGAAAGATGAGGAGACAGAAAATGCAGCCATGTTCATAGGGGTCTAGACCTGGTTCCTAGAAAACTGGATCCTATATAAACAAAATAAAATTGAAAAGTGAATTGTAAGAGTGAGAGATGGTGTAACAGGATAGCAGGGGGAGATCAAACAGAGGGCGATTCCTGTAGTAATTATGCCAATAAGGGAGATTTATTTTCCTCAAAAGTCCAGTGACAGGAGCATGATGCCATAAACCAACAACAAAAAAAATTCATTCCAAAAACAAAGAAAAATTAATAAATCCAGTCATCCACGCCAACAAAAATTAACCCAAAATAAGGCAACTTAACGTGCTCCCAATTATGGCATTCAATCAACACGTCTCTCTCCTTGCATTCCAACGCCACTCCTTATATTTAATCTTCACCCCTTAGACCAAACCATTCTAGATACCTAATTTATTACATTTATAATAGCCTTTGTTTGGAATTATAAGGAAGAGATATCATTTAAAACATTTTCCCATTATACCAATTAAAATAACTACACACATATTCAAACACAGAGCCATTAATCACAATTTTATCCTCCCCCTTTCTATTTGGAAAATTACCTGCTCCAATAACGTGAACCAAAACTACAAGTCCCTCAATTCTGGGTACAACTCTTAACTTGTCCCCTTACAACCGCTAAACAAAACAAATAGGTACATGCTTTGAACCCAAACTCCCTTTACCTTATTATAATAAATATATCTATATCTATGCATATACATTAACTCTAGCAGTTATATATACAGTCAGTTGGCCACCCTAAACAATGTAAGACAATTACAATAACTTTACAAAACTCCAGCGAGAAACGGCAAGTTTGTTCCCTCTAATAGTGGTGTAATTAAAAGTCTTTCAGCCCTCTATATTGTCCACGTTATCCCTTTAATATCCGGCTCTGCTGTTTGTCCACAGAGAACGGGCCGGAGTCCCGTTACAAATATAGAGAGGAGATGATGGTAATTCATCTCTATAAATCACAGAAAATTTTATGAATACATTAAACACTGAATAATGAGAGGATAAAACAAGACCCATTAGTCACTGGGAGTGATCAGTTCTAGTGATGCCCTTGGGCACATCATCAGTGGTGTTACTTGAGGTCACTGGATATTTTGTGTCTTTCAAAAATCAGACACTGTCTCCCAGGCAACCCAGGTGGGAGTGATGAGTCCCCAGCCTGTCTTAGTAGCATATGCCCATGGATAACTCCCTCTGATTCACAGCCATCTAGAGGAATGTTCTGGTTTACTCCCTCTGATCCAAAGCCATCTAGAGGCCTCTTCTGCTGCCTCTGTGCTACCTCTGTTGGCTTTCCTCTTATGTGCTCCTGTGATGCCCAGGAGACTGTAAGTCTCACACAGAGACTGTAGGCCTTACACAGACACTGTATGGCTTGCCACTACTGACAAATGTCACTACATGCCTTGATCATTGGAGGCCTTTGAATCATCATTGGCACTGCAGATGGTCTCAGCAGTATCCTTCAGCACCTGGTCATGCCGTGAGCAGGCAGGCCTTTAGCTGGTACCTTGTGGCATCAGGATGAGTTCCAGTGTTCTGGACCTGAGGCACCAGGGACATGCTGATGAGTCGACCTGCCTAGCAGCAGATCTTAGATGGACTTGGAAGGAAGTCATAGATGGACTGTACTCTGAACTTTTATGCTGAATGGCTCAGCCTGCCACAACTTGGACCAGGAGATATTCCGATCCAGCACCTGATTCCATCCTGTCCACACTCCCTGCTGGTTCATACACACCATCTGGCTTCCAATCAAATCCTCCACCCTGCCTTTCTCCTCCTCTTAGACCAGGTGGCTCCTGTCCTTGTCTGACAGGTTGGTGGAAGCCACCAACAGACATCTCTGTTGCAGGCGTGTGTGTGTGTGTTTGTTGCAATATCACTGAGTATTTTATTACTTTCATGACTGGCCTTAGGTTGTTTACAACACAGTTATTAAACATTTAGAAGTATAATAGACTATGTGAAAGAACAATTGTGTGATCATTTTGTTTTTTTATTAGTAAAATTTACTGTCCCCAAACCCACATTTGGTTTTACAAAGACACATACACACACAGATAGACAGACAGAGAGGAAGAGAGGGATTGTGAGAAGGAAACCAGAGAAACAGAGACAAAGACAAAAATGAATAGACAGAGGATCTTCCTTAATATTCTGACTGTTTTCTTCATTAAACATATAATCCACATATAATCCCACTGTTTGTTTGATCTGTTTCTGGATGGAGCATTTGGGCCTCATTCATTCATTCATTCATTCATTCATTCTGTTGGACATTTTGATTCTGTTTCTCCACAGCTGCAGTAGTTCAGATTTTACCATCAGAGCCAAAGACCAGAGAAGATTTCCTGAAATGTAATACATACATGTATACACAGAACACACATTTTTCTGATTTCACTATGAACCTGCAAAAGTTTATTTATATTGACGTTAATATATTTTGTGACTGAAATGCTCTTTTTCAGATTTCTGTCAGCTGACTCTGGATCCCAACACAGCACATTGTTTCCTCATTCTGTCTGAGAAGAACAGAGTGGTGACAAACAGTGTGAAAGTCCAGCCATACTCTGATCATCCAGAAAGATTTGACTACTGGGCTCAGGTGTTGTGTAAGGAGAGTGTGTGTGGACGCTGTTACTGGGAGGTGGAGTGGATCAGTGGGGGATGGGTGTACATATCAGTCTCATATAAAGATATCAGCAGGAAAGGATGGGGTAATGAGTGTGGGTTTGGATTAAACACTCAGTCCTGGAGTCTGGTATGTTCTTCCACTCTCTCTTTCTGGCACAACAAAATTGAGACCAAGATCCCAGATCCACCGTCCTCCAGAATAGGAGTGTATGTGGATCACAGTGCAGGAACTCTGTCCTTCTACAGAGTCTCTGACACAATGACCCTGCTACACACAGTCCACACCACATTCACTCAGCCTCTCTATGCTGGCTTCTGGCTGGGTGGTAAGATCTTTGTTAATGATGGATCATGTGTGAGATTATGTGAACCGTAATAATGTGTCTGCTACATTATGGTCAGTAATGGGAAGATGAGAAACCCATGCTCACTTTTACACTGTTCCTACATGATATTGTTCATGTATCCAGCTCAGTCTCTCTGATCTTGCTTAGAATAATCAGTTACACTGTTGGACACAATAGCAGAACACACATAATGAGTCCTATGAGTTTATTATGGTCAATTACTGTCGCTTTTTATTGCCAAAAAATATGTATGTAATGTGATACCTACACCATTTTAAGATAAATTTTGCCTTATGATTCTTAAGATAAACATGTTTCCAGAGAAACGCTTTTCAGACAGAGGTCCTTCATCAGGGTAACGTTACCTAACTGGCAAGCAGCCCTCCAGTTCAGCAGCCCTAACCAATGAAGCCAACACTAGGGCTCTTCAATACATTCCCACAGAATCCCCAGGGCAGATCATTCTCCCTAGAATACTGATGTGATGCACCACTTTCTAGCTTTGTTTAAGTCCCGTGTGTTAGCTGCCTCTTTGAAGTATTGCCTCTGTTCCGTTGAGTGTACTGAGTGGTATTCTTTGTTTTTAGCACTCCCTGTGTATTGGCCAGCTTGTTATTTCTTGACTTTGTCTTTGGATTTCCCCTTTTGTATTTGGTTTGCTTCTGCATTATTTGTGGTGTCAATACTTGACTAAGACAGGATCAAATAGGTGTAGTTGAATACAAATATAATCAGTCCAGTGATGAGGAACGTGAGAGTGTGTGATGACTGGATAATAGTTCTCCTTGGCTGTGCATGGGATTCTGGGAGTTGCAGTGTTGTTTGTCAATAGGGGCTAAGTAACAAAGTGCTTCTGAAGTTCTAAGAGGACATGAAATCAGATTTTTTTTTGTGATTATCATAAATCATTTTGTAGATTAACACTGAAATAAATCAATCCAGCATCACCTCACATCACCCCTACAAAGGGCCCCACTAAACCTGGAACAGGGAAAAGCTGTATTTCTGTAATTCCTTTATGCTGTAACTGGGATAAAATTCTATTGAATCAAACTATATTGTTCATTTGAAATCATTTTATGTGATTATTTTAATATATGATTACATGATTCACTTGCATAATTATTATTTACATATCATTATATGATTACATATGTATTATTATTAGGGGTGGGACTTTAACGCGTTAATTTCGATTAATTAATTACAGGGAAAATAACGAAATAAACAATTTAACGCATTTTAATCACACTTTTGCACCGTGGGACGTTTCTCAGTGCACGACTTCCAGGCATACAGATTATATTGACGCACAATGTGATGAGCATGATGGAGATGACGGAAGAGGCTACGCTGGTGGATGGGAAATTTAAATACAAGAAACTTCCAGATGGAAGTACAAACAAAAATGTTATTTGCACTTTATGCAGGAAGGAGTTTTCTTATCACAGGAGCACTACCACCCTTCGTTACCGCCTCAACGCAAAACATGTTGGGGCTAGCGCACAGGTCAGTAATGTTAACTTAGCTGCTAAATGTGATAGTATTCCTAGTACGAGCAAACAGTGTCGCCAGTCAACACTCGACCACATGTCGGGGTTCACATTCAGAAACAAAATGTCAAAGTCCCACCCCTAATATATATATATATATATATATATATATATATATATATAATTTTATGCCTTTAATCTTTTTTCATCCTTTTCATGTAATGATTTGAATCTGTAAACTTTAAAACATAAAAGTCTTGTTGGGTGAGTTACTCTGAAATAAATGTGACAAAGTTAATTCAGTGTTTGACATTTTATTTTTTGACCATTCATTCCAACAGCCAGTACACAGAAGTTTCACACTGTTGTCTTGTGTTCTAAACAATGTACTATTACAATGTATTATTGTCACGCCCTAGTCATCAATCACCAAAGGACCACCAATCAAATTTCACAACCACTCTCCTGTTCACAATCACCTTTATTAGTAATCACCTGCACCTATCCCTCGTTTCACAAACTCCTATTTAAGTACCACAGGTGACCATCTCTAATGCTCTACACGCAAGCTAGTACAGCTGTCTTCTGGGTCTGCTGCTGGTGCCACTACTAACACGGTCTGTCTTGTTTATTCTTTCCTGTTTTGGGGTTATTATTAAAATCTCTGTTATAATCACTTGCATCTTGCTTTGTGCCAGCAACATGTCACAGTTCTGAGTGTAATGAGGTGACTGAGCAGGGGGACAAGTGATGGTGATTGAAACATTTTGGAGGTGGAGCTGTCTAAGTGTGGACAATTATAAAAGGGACAGCTGACAGTTGTTGATGCACTTTATGAAGTGCTGGTGTTCTCTATAAATGTTACTAGGAGGTTTGTATGGAGCTGTTTAAATTGTAATTTACTATGCTTTCTTTTGGAGCTCTTTAATCTCTGAATGAAACAAGGCTGCCACATTGGCTAAATATGAAAGAATTCAGAACACGTAGTGCCAGAGGTGTTGTGCACTGGCGAGCTATCCTGGGGAAATGCCTCATGAACTGTACATCCACTGGAGATGAAGTCTAGAGATAATCTCAGTCAGAAGCCCTGCCACTTCATCCAATGATGTTGCTCCAGACACAAATCTGTAGGAGAGTATCGTTCCTAAATCCCCAGTCAGCTAGTTTTAAAGTAAAACATTCAAACATAAAAGATGTAGACATCAGAATTAGTAGAGGAGAATAGCTGGTCCTGTCCTTTATTGCAGGTTAACATTAACAAGCATTATTGAGGCACCTTCAGGAGAATGTCCAACAATCTAAAAAAGAACCCACATTTTTATACATTTGTCAGAAGCAATTGTGTAGTCACCCCACCTTATTTTACATATTAGTGTTTGCATTTGCCACCATTCTGTGTTTGATTTGGAACCGTTTACACTCTTCCCCACACTGGAACAGTTTGATGCATGTCGGAAGGATTATTTGTTGCGGATATCTTTGTTGTAGTGGTGCCTCGTAGTGCAGCCAAGCGGATAGTCAAGGCCACGCTGTATGATGAGCTTGTGCAACAGCAGATTCTTCCAGAGGCTGATGGGAAGCTGGGTGTTGTTCACCTGCCTGAGTCTTCAGTCCCAGCGGAAGCTGAGGCTGAACTCAAAGGTTCGGTGTGCAGAGATCCCACTACTCCCTATCTGCCTCATGTGGATCCGATGCTGGCTCGTATGAAAGATCTGGAACTGGAACTGAGTAGACAGAAGGTTCGTGTTCTTGAACTCGAAAGACACCGAGGCATTAGAGTGAGGGAACTAGAGCAGCGACAAGCCCATTCTGTTCATACTCCTGCTGACTCTCGCAAAAACCTGGCATTGGTACCCTATTTCCGTGAGAATGAGGTCGACACGTATTTTTTTTGTTTGAACATGTTGCAACCACACTACAGTGGCCAAAGGAAGTTTGGTCGTTAATGTTGCAGTGCAAGCCAGTGTTAAGAGTGCAGGAGGTGTGTTCTGTTCTGATGCTGGAGTAGAGTTTAGATTACGATACGGTGAAGTCTGCGGTGCTGCATGCGTATGAACTGGCGCGGGAGGCATATCGACAAAGGTTCCAAAAACAAAACCGCCAGCCAGACGTTCGCTCGGGAGAAAGCCACGCTCCTTAAAAAGTGGTGCGCCACATGCAAAGCAACCAGTTTGGAACAGTTTAAAGAACTTGTTCTGTCAGAAGAATTTAAAAACTGTCCCGGAAAAGGTTGTCAAGCATCTAAATGGGAGGTTACTTCCCTCATTGATGCTTCCATTTTGGCGGATGAATTTGTGCTTACGGACAAAATGGTGTTTTGCCCTTCGCTTCATGTGTGCCAGAACACCTGTATTGATAGACCAGTCCAGCACACACCTAGGAAAATGGGTGAGTCTCGAGAATGTTTTTACTGTCATGACAGTGGTCATCTTATTGCAGTGTGCCTGAAATTAAGCCCTAAGAACCAGAAAGGTCTCAGTCATCATGTAAAGCCACAAGGGTAGTTCAGGTTCCATCATCTCAGTTGATTCATGATTCCCCATCTGTGTTGGATCCTGTTGATGCTTTGTTTAAACCTTTTGTATTGGATGGGACAGTGTCACTATCGCTGTCAGATGCAAACCAATACGGGATGTAGTCCAAGTCTGTCATTCATGTCATACTTGTCAAGTCTCAGGAAAACTGAATCAGGTTATTCCACCAGTTCCACTGAAACCCATTCCAGTAATGTGTGAGCCCTTTTTGAATGGATTATTATTGACCGTGTAGGTACGTTCCATAAAATGAAAGCAGGTCATATATATTTATTGACTGTTGTGTGCTGCCACTCAATTCCATGAAGCTGCTCCCCTTCACTCCCTTAAGGCCAATGCCATAGTAAATACTTTGATTAAATTTTTTACTACTTTTGGTCTGCCCAAATGCGTTCAGTCCAACCAAGGAACAAATTTTATGTCTACATTTCCAGAGCTATGCACCAGTTCCATGTCAAACATCATGTATCTAGTGCCTACCATCCCGAAACCCAGGGTGCTTTAGAGATGTTTCACCAAACCTTAAAGACTATGCTGAGAACGTTTTGTCTGTCGCATGGGAAGGACTGGGACGTGGGCCCCCTGGTCCTTCTGTTTGCTATTCGTACTACTCCTCAGGAGTCACTTGGATTTAGCGCAGCCAAGTTAGTGTTTGGACATACCACCCGAGGACTGTTAAAGCTGTGGGAGCAGATGTTGCCTCCAGAGCCTTCTCCCTCTTCCCCAACTAACGTCCTTGATTATGATAGCAAGTTCTGTTAGCATTTACACTGTGATTTAACACATAAAACTCTAAACAATTCCCAGTGCAGTATGAAGGCTAGGTATGATTTGCGAGCTGTTCAGAGATCCTTTCAAGAAGGACAGTGTTAGCTTTATTGCCTTTGCCAGGTTCTGCCCTTCATGCTAAATTCGTTGGTCCGTATGTGGTTAATTCACAATTAACTGATACGGATTATGTGATACAGACACCTGATCATAAGAAAAAGTTGCACATCTGTCACATCGCCATGCTCAAATGTTCTCTCTCATGTGACATTTCCACAAATGATGGTATTAGTGGTGCACCTGTTCCTTCCCTAGTTGTAGTGCCAATCTGTCGCTTTATCCAAGCATTCCTCTGATTATGCTTTAACTTGAGAATTTATGTCCTACTGCTCAGTTACCCAATTCCGAATCCCTTAAAGATCTCCCCTCTAAACTAGGACATCTTCCTGAGTCGTCTTAATGTAATATGGTTAATCCACCAACACTTGTTGTTTTTGGATACTCCATCTTGCACTACGGTTCAGCATGATGTGGACGTCGGTGATGGTCACCCATTGAAACAAAATGCTTATTGTGTGAACCCAGCCAAATGTGCACTTATGAAAAAGGAAGTTGTATACCTCCTTAAAAATGGTCTTGCTACTATTAGCACTAGCCATTGGTGTTCGCCTTGTTTGTTGGTACTTAAACCCAACGCCACCGTTCATTTTTGTACCGATTTATAGAAAAGTTAACTCATTGACACTGGCTGATTCCTTCCCCCTTCCTAAGATAGAGGACTGTGTAAAGGAATATTGGCAAGTTCCGTTAACGGAGCCTCTGAAATTTGTGCCTTTGCTATCCCTGACGAGTTCCTACAATATCAGGTCATGCCTTTTGGTTTAAAAAATGCCCAGCAACATTTCATAGTCTTATGAACAGTGTATTAGCTGGCATTGATGGGTGCGATGCCTATTTAGAAGACATTATTCTGTATTCAGATACATGGGAAAATCACATGCACACCCTCCTCAAGATATTCCTCTGGTTCCAAGAATCCACCTTAAACCTATATTTGGCTAAATGAATTTGGCCATGTTACGGTGTCTTATTTAGGCAAAAAAGTGGGTTGTGGTATTGTTTGTCCTCTGGATGCAAAGGTACAGGCCATACTTGCTTTTCCTGCCCCTGCAACCACAAGAGTTTTCTTGGCATGACGGGATGCTACAGGAGTTTCTGTCGTAACTTCTCAGACATGCTACTTCCTCTTACAAACCTTCTGCATAAGTCTAACTCTTTTGTTTGGTAAAACAGTGTAGCATTGTTGCTGGCCCGAGTGCCGGTGGGCGTGGAGCAGGACGCACAGACTCCCTCGAAGTGAAACATTTATTATACATTTAACTAAACGCAGACCACAATCACATCTAACAAATGACCATACATGCACTAACATACATCAGCGAACAAACAATGACCAACGGTGAGGCATGCACATTTATACGTAACCACGTACAGGTGCGTGCCTTCACGGGGGTGTGGCTACCAACATGGGTAAACGCCCCCTGCACGCGGCAGGCCGTACCACATGACTTGTGGGGGGGGGAAGCGTCCCGTGACAAACAGCTGTTGTGTTCATCTGTCCTTTCTGCCCCTAACTTTGCAAAGCCCTTTAAGTTGAAAGTCAATGCAAGTGACATTGCTTGTGGTGCAGTGTTAGTAAAGGAGGATGCCGTTGGCATAGATCATCCCGTATCTTATTTCTCTGCTGAATTTAATTGACATCAACTACATTATAGTACAATAGAAAAAAGCTCTCGCCCTGTTGCTAGCCATTCAGCATTTTGAGGTTTATATCGGTTCTAGTGTTCTACCCATTACTGTGTATACTGAAAATATAACCCTCTCGTGTTTTTACTTCGTATGTCCATCTCAAATTGCAGGCTCATTCACTGGTCTTTAATTTCCCAGAATTTCAATCTTAATCTTAAAGACAATATAGTGACAGATGCTTTGTCATAGTCTAGAAACCCTTAGTTTACTCTTATGGGTAGGGGTGTTATGACCCCTGGTGGGTCTGTTATATGTACATTGTTGCATGTTGTCTTGTCGTCCGCATCGCTGCACCAGGTGCTGATGTTTTTCGGTGATTCCAACATGTCTTGGCCTGATTGGTTATCCTACCTTACACCACCTCACATCCAAGGAGAAGAGGCCAGGATCCTACCTTCGTATACATTGCATTGTCTGTTTTGTAACTTTGTTACCAAACTTTTTTTTTTTTTTTTTGGATTTTCTTCTGTTTTTGTTTAGTTAGGCCATGTTTTTGTTGTTCATTTGAGTTTGTTTTTTGTTTGTTTTTTTCCATTAGGCAAGTTATTTAATCTGTTTTCATTCCAGGATTGTTTGTTTATTTCGGCATTCTCATCTCCCGAAATTTGTAGAGGGGTGTATCACTTTTTATTATTGTTAAAAATATATATACACTGAGCTGCCAATTTATGGGTTGCAATTATCTTGAATCTGCATTCACTCAACACTTATTCATGTAGACTTATCCAGTAAGTGTACTATATCAGTATGCAGTTACTGTCTGTTGCTGTGCACAATTTGTCTGTCACCATTTACACGGTTTATCAATAGAAATGTTGACCATGATTGACTAGATATGTCTCAAGCCTCCCCAATTCATTTTTGCACTGCCTACAATCACACAAATGTGTACTATGGGCCTAGCAGTGTAGACTTGATATTTCCAGTAAACACAGACTTACAGAGGGGCACACATGAAATAATCTTTAATCGGACAGTGTTAGCTCAGTGGGTAAGGTACTTGTAATAGTAATCAGAAGATGGCAGTGGTGAGGCTTTAACTGGCCAAGTTACCATTGTTGGACCCCTAATCAAGGACCTTAACCTTTGATTGCTCAAGTTGTGTTCATTGTAAGTTGCTTTGGATAAAAGTGTCAGCCAAATTCCATAAATGTACAAAGCATGCTAGAGGTACTGTGCTTTGCCTATTAGAGTGAATGGCCTATTACACATGAAAAGGCTAATTTCAGGGTCTGTGACACAGCTGTAAATTTGATAGGGCCCTCTATTGGAGCATGCTAGAGGTTCCCTAAAGACCCTGACATCTTCCAACACCAGCAGAACAAACTACAGCACTCTATCTGTACTATGCTGGATATAGTATTGTGTTTTTGTTTGATATGTTATTTCATAATGTTTCTATTAGATTATCCAGTGTATTTAATCCAGTTGTTACAATGAGTTAATGAGCAAGTTATGAAACTGCCATGTAGTGCACAGCTTGTTTAAATTTGGCTGCTGTGTGGTAATGTATTGCGATGGCTGAAACATATGTAGGGTTCTAGTTAAGATGTCAGTAAAAAACGTAAAGAGCTCACACATATGGGGGTTTAAAATATGTTGAATAATTCTGTTTTTGAACATGTGTTCACGTCACTAGCAAATCTCTGTAGATGCCGGACTGAGTCAGACCTACAGAGGAGTGTGTTTGGCATCGGCTACATGAACTGATGTAAAATTGTCATGAAGAATTGTAAAAACCTGTCTGTCAAACATGGATTTGTCTTATATTCCAAGCTTAATACTTGGAGACGTCCCTGTATAATTTAAGGTAGTTTAAATGAGCAGAGTTTTTTTACATTGTGGAAATGGCTCATAATTGATGATTATTGACAAAAATGAAACAAAATTGAGAAATGCAAATAAAGTAAGACTGACAGTCAGTTTCCTTTGTTTTATTTTCTGTATTTTTTAGCAGTCAAAGGATATGCATATTCTCCAAGACAAAGGGAAATAAGATATAGCCTTTACTGCTCCAGAGGGGAAATTCAGATGTTACTCCAGTACAACATTTACATGATGTGGTAAAATAGTAAAAATATAGTACAAAAATAGTATGGAAAATGTGTAATATAGTATAAAATGAGATATAGTAGTACAATATACAGTATAGTACAGAAGTGTGGACTATTACTTGCCAGTTGCTAAAAGGTAAGAAAAAAAATGCTCTACAAGTTGTTTTGATTTCATAAAGTATCTTACGGTGTAACACACAATGCATGACTGATTCCTAAACACTGAGAGAGAACAAGAAAACACTTTAAGCGACTAGCTATCAAATCCTTATAGCATATGACACGTATTATTTGGGGATGAGTGGGGAACCTGAAGACAGAAGGTTTAGCTCTATCTTAATCCCGACAGTCTGACTTGTCATAATCCTCTATCTTGAAGCGTTCACTTAACATGTAGGAATCACTGACAGAAAAACCTTCACTTCTTAAAATTAGCTACCTTTTTTTAAAAATACACTTTTATACTTTTCCTTCATTTTTTTACATATTCCATCATGTCCAAATTATTAGCATTATGCAATTTGATGTTCAATACTTATACCAGGTAGAGTTTGGTTCCATTATATTCAAACAAGGGACGTCTCTTTAAAAAAAATAAAAAGATCTCATATGCCCTCCTAATATTGATAACACTTTCTTGTACCACTTGGTACCCTTTTGCTAAAACAAACCAGAATAATCCACTTTGGTCCTGCTCAGCTCTCTGCGCTGTGTCCTCAGATACCCACAGAAACATGATAAATCTTTATGCTTTCAAACACACTTGTACAACTCTAAACTGATACAGAAACCCTCAAAGGACACTACACTGAGATCACAGGTCACCTTAGGAGAACACCGGATAATATTTTGATCACTACTTTAACTTTCCTTTATCCAAAACATTTTATTACTCACTCAATTACTCACTCACTGTAATATAGTATAAAATGAGATATTTGTAACCTCTCCCTAAAGGCGCCCCAATGAAACGATAATTTAGGGAATGCACATCTCAGAAATGACGTGTTGGTGTATACCTTCCAAAAATGTGTCTAATACTACCATGTTGATAGTAATACTCCTTTTAAACCCTAAGTGGTTAATGACCCCAATGATACACAGGTTAGTAAATACCCCCAAATTACTATTTTTATTTACAATATACCCTGCACAAAAGAATTAAATAAGCAAAATAACAGAATTTTTTTACAAAATAACAGTTCGTGTTTAGTGGCTCTACCAAATTTTGTGGAGTTACTCCTTACCATAACCACAATCAGCAGAAGAAAAAAAACTACTCCAACGCACAAAGAAAATACACCAATATCAGTATTTCTCTTACCCACAGAGACCTCAATTGTAAATGAATCAATTGAATAAAAGCTGAAATTAGCAAATGAAACACTCAATAATAAATGGTCAACACAGTAAATGCAAAAATGAACTAGAGCTGTGTCCATCTTAGCGCTGGGGTGTGCACACGTATTTGTATTATCACTTGTTGGGGCCCAAATGTTGGTGCACATTGGTAGGATGCCGGATGGATTGTACAGGAAACACAGAGCCGGTTTGTCCAACACTCCCGAGTCCATGACGTACGGAAATGAACCGTAGCGTCAGAATCAAGCAACTACTCATGTCTCCTCTCGCTTCTCACACATCAAGTGCGATGATTTGTGCTGAGACTCCGGTCCTCCTAGTCCATGCACATGAGCAGTAGTGTGGAGATTCCAATCCTCTTTGTCGAGGAGTAGCCCGTTCAGTGGTGTAGCATGGAGTTGTAGCTAGCTCTTCAGCTGAATAAGGCTAACTCACTTCACGCTAACAAACAACACATACGGTGGAGAGAAGGCTACTTTCATGATAACAAACCGTTAGACTAGAAAGGAACAGGAAAAAAGTTACAGTTTGGGCCTGTATACTGCGTTTATTAAGTCTAAAAAACTAAGTTCAGGGGAAACTATCTTATTCCTTGTACTGGGAATTTCATTTCTTTATTGCTTTTGTCAACTATTTTATGCTTTCTGTGAATGTGCAGATCACAAATAATTCCCTGACACACAATTTTTGTCATTTTGTTTGTTTCTTGCATAGCCATACTATAGCTGAATCACCCTACATATCACCTCTACAAAGGACTCTTTATCACTCTGCCACATAAACACCAGAGCCAAGCTCTGTAATCCCTCATCTCCTGTATCTGGGATCAGCTCTGTAATCCCTCATCTCCTCTATCTGGGATCAGATCTTATTTATTTACTTAAGATGCCCTCTTGTGTTGATTTGCAATAACACAGTTTCAGTCTACTGTAACATTTATTCCTTTTTGTATGGTTGAGAACTGTTTTGAAAAATGTAACTTTTTTAAATTACATTTTGTTGGCCATTGTAAGATTATGTTCACTAAAACTGAGTCTGCGGGTTGTATCTCAGGGTCTCTTTTAAACCTCACTAGTCATTTGATTTTTGTGTTTGGGGTCAGCCAGAGGAGGATGGGCCCCATCTTTGAGTCTTGGTTCCTCTCAGGGATTCTTCCTCATGCTCTAGGGAGTTTTTCTTTGCTTCCTTGGCTTGCTCACTGGGGGCATGGACTCAGACATGTGTAAAACTGCTTTGTGACAACAGCTGTTGTAAAAAGAGCTGTATAAATACATTTAACTTTACATTTGGCTTTGAAATTGGCTTCAAACATACAAAAACAGTTGCTTTTTATAGATCTACTTTTGAGCATTCTGGCTAATGTGGCAGAAAGCATTCATAATTAATTTTAAAGAAGTCCTCTTCTCATATGTTCAAAGTGGCAGGGTTCATGTGTACTCTGGCAATAAAGACAGATGAGTGAAAATAAAATTGATCATATTGGTTGTGTTTAAGTCAAGTGTTTAAGTATACCAAGTATAATGTGATCTTACATATGAGAGACTTCTGTATCTTACCTGTAAATCTAAGACTTCACTGATAACTCCCAAAACATTATTATGACTATTATATTTCTTCTGTTTTAAACACATTTGTGATATTCCTTACAGTCCTAAAGGCTACTTTGAATATGACAGACACCAGCTGGCCTTTTATATGTGTTTTGCTTTATGTAACTATATATTTTGTGGCTTCCATTTTGATTTTAATTTCTTGTATTTAGCTTTTTTAAAATCAGTTATTTTCAGGGAGGTTTAGATCACTAATCATTCCCTCATATTCAGCAGATCATGATTGTTTCTTACATAACTAAACATCTCACTAAATGTGTAGTGTTTGAGTGAGTGCAGGTAATCCAGGGTCCAGTCCCCTGCTTCCATCTGAGGGTCTTTCACACTTCATTCCCCACCATGTTCCTTATCCTTCATTTTCCTATTGGACCTGTAATATGTCGGGTTTGTTTGACTGGGAGGAGCCTACATTAGCTCTGGCAGTGTTAGCTAGTTCACATACACACTGTGTAGGTTTATGTACAACGACTGTGGGAGCTGGAGGCAGTATGACATATGGTTGATGGGCTGAACACCTTTGAAGGACCTGATGTACCTAGAGGGCTTGTTTTCCATTAAAACGGGGACACACCCAGAGAGAAGGGACGGGACACCATGCTCACAGGAACAAGCACAGAAAAGACACGTCCCCATACAAACCGGTGTAGCCTTTATCTATGGTAACCTGTCACTTTGTATAGGTCAGGATACTTCTTGGTCAAATGCTTTGTTAAGCTGCTGGTTGCTGTTTTGCAGTGGAGAGATTTATAACACCTTTTTCGTAGAGATTTTGTTGTATCCGTTGTCTGGCCGTCTTCATCAGTGATGCAGGCTAAATGTGGCCACACTTGGCTCCTTGAGACCGTCTTTCATTGTTGTTGTAGCCATGCTAGCTAGCTAGCGAGCTTCCCGCCTTCTCGCTGCTCGCGACAGCTGGAGTGTCACCCGTCCGAGTCAAATTAGCACGCGCAATTCGACTCACATGTCCAGAATACTGATTCGGTTCCTCAGGTTATATTCAGCATTGAAAGCATCGAATGTTACAGAGTCGACTCGTTTGCTACATTGTAGTACTGAAAAAGCACCGAACCTTCGATGCCTCCTGCAGCTCTAGTGAGGGGAGTGTGGAGGGGCAAAGTGTGAACTCTGTGGTGAGAGGAGTGAAATAAAATATTGAATAAAATTGAATATTATTGAATAAAGGATAAACTTAATGTGACAAGTGATTAATGCATTTTGAGGGTAATGAAATTTCATATCGTTTCTTTATTGCTGCTCATATTGTTTATACATTGTACATAAAGTTATTTCATCAGTCTCTCTTTGGTCTGGGTCTGTTTGTCTGGTACACGATGTTGTACAATGGTGATAAAACAACATTTTCATTATTAACAGCTGTATTAAAATGTATTTATTAGATTCTGACGTTCATGAGAAAGTACCAACGTAAAGGCTGTTATCGAGAATGCCTCGACGTCTCCCTCTACTGGTCTCTGAGAGACATTGTCATATGAGAACGAAAGTGATAGAAGAGCTCTCGCTTTCAAAACACAGAATACCTGCTTGGATCAAACTTTGCTTAGGTAAGTTTTACATTGTTATGACATAAACATAAATATGGGTAAAAAGCTATAAGATTATACATTGTAGTTGTAAATTAGGCTTTAGTGTTTGTTTTTGTATGAGTATTTTTTCCTGTCATAACTTTAGCTGTCAAAGTTTACTAGTAGCAAATTGATGGCCTTCATTTCCTCATAAAACACGATCTTTTACCTTAAAGACTCCAAAACGCGGGGAGTCCCCCCTCCTGAAGAGACAAACACGGTAGCGTCTAATGAAATTCTAGTCATATTTGTACAGTGTACGTTATTAAATCTATGAACCTGAGAAATCACTGTAAAGTGTTTTACTGTCAGGACTATATCAGGTACTCACTGAACAGCCACATCAATGACGCTACGACGGGGAGGTTAGAGAAACTGGTGAGTCATATCTAGAGAGCCAAAGGGAAGACGAATCAAAATCAGGAAATTTAATTTGGTGCAACAGAGGGTGTTTATACCCAACCTCAATAAGCACTTTACACAGCAGAGAGAAAATTGCAAATTTATAGAACCAAGGTACAGTTACATAGTCTTAGGTTTTAGATATAAAACTAAGGACATGGACATTAGACTGCACTTGTGATAACGGTGAGTAAATGGAACCTTGGTGTATGAAAAGTTAAATGAAAAATGGAATGTAGCATTAATTAAAAATGTAATGTACAATTTATTTGTTTATTGTTCACTATACAAGAAAATGGCAGAGGCCAGTGTTTCAGAAGACCAGTTCAACTGTCCAGTCTGTCTGGATCTCCTGAAGGATCCAGTGACTATTCCCTGTGGACATAGTTTCTGTATGGTGTGTATTAATGACTTTTGGGATGATCAGAGGGGAGTCTACAGCTGCCCTCAGTGCAGAGAGACTTTCACTCCAAGGCCTGTGCTATGCAGAAACTACATGCTGGCTGAAGTGGTGGAGAAACTGAAGAAGACAGGACTCCAAGCTGCTTCTCCTGTTCACTATTATGCTGGACCTGGAGATGTGCAATGTGATTCCTGCACTGAGAGAAAACACAAAGCCATCAAGTCCTGTTTGGTGTGTCTGGCCTCCTTCTGTGAAACTCATATCAGGCCTCACTATCAGTCTCCTGCCTTTAAGAAACACATGCTGGTTAAAGCCTCCTCAAGACTACAAGAGAAGATCTGCTCTCAACATGATAAACTAACTGAGATCTTCTGTCGTACTGATCAAAGCCTTATCTGTTATTTATGTATGATGGATGAACACAAAGGTCATGATACAGTGTCAGCTGCGGCAGAAAGAACTGAAGAACAGGTGAGAACAGGAAATCATGTAGTTCATGATAAATCTGTTTCTTGTGTAGAAATGCTTGCATATGTTCAATAAATGACCCAATGGTTCATTTTGGTTGCTATAGTTGTGGAAAATATTTGGAAATTGCTCATTGAAATTGAGAGTATTGTGGAGAAAGTAGTGGTAAATTCAATTGTCCTTACAAGTACAAGTCAGTCAGTGAACATTAGAGCAGCCAACACCCATCCTGATGCTTTTATACCTTCAGTGTAACACACGACAGTCTCTAATCTCTGTGGAATAAGAGTGAACTTTATCTCCTTACCTGACTTTAATGTTCAACATCACAGCTCATCATTTCCAAACAGCTGAACATACTGTATTCACCCCTAGACTGAGCTACAGGAGGAGCAGAGGAAACACCAGCAGAGGATCCAGGAGAAAGAGAAGAAGGTCCAGGAGCTGAAGCAGGCTGTAGACACTCTTAAGGTGAGTACTGAGCACAGAGCTGCTGGAGCAGCTATTTCAGAGCTCAGTCAGGCCTCTCCTCCAGTCAGCCAGTGAGGAGACCAGTGTTGGATCCTACACATTCACAATGTGCACTGTAAGTCATCCAAGGTCACAGTGAAAGAGTGGATGATAGTTCAGCTTTAAATGGACCTCCATTTTGTCTGTGTGTCTGCTAACAGTGCTCTGCACAGGCAGCAGTGGAGGACAATGAGAGGATCTTTACTGAGCTGATCCGTTCCATTGAGAAAAAGCGCTGTGAGGTAAGAGAGCTGATCAGAGATCAGGAGAAGACTGAACTGAGTCGAGTTCAAGGACTACTGGGTCAACTGGAGCAGGAGATTGCTGATCTTAAGAGGAGAGACACTGAGCTGGAGCAGCTCTCCCACACAGAGGATCACATCCATTTCCTCCAGGTAATAAACTCTGTCTCAGCTACAGAGGAACCTGCTCCTCATCAAGTTTAAATAATGACTCTTCACAAAAGTTTGTTAAAAATGCAATAAAAAATGCTTGAAATTATATAGTGTACTCATTCATTCATTCTTGTCCATGATGATGTTCTCTGCAGAGTTTCCCATCTCTCTGTGTCTCTTCTGGATCTGTGGAATCATACAGCATTTCTATCCATCAACATCCCTCATTTGATGGAGTTAAGAAATCTCTCTCTGATCTGAAGGAGCAAATAGAGACATTCTGCAAAGAGAAATTCAACAAAATCTCTCCACATGGTAGGAGGAACAACACAGCAGAAATAACACAACAGCAAAAACACAACAGCAATAACACAGCGTTTCCAAGCATCAAAATGGTGGAATATGTCTTTGTAATTGTCCCATTATTGCTGAAATAAACTGAAAAGATTTTTGTGATTACAGTTTGATAGCTGAAAAAATTAAAAACATACTTTCAAACATAAATGCCACACACATAGTGAGAAAGTGAGATTGAGAGAGTGAGAGAGTGGACAGATGCACAGAACAGGAAAGATGCAGAAAAGGAAGATGATGGAGAGATTGTAGAGAGAGTGACATGGAGAAAGACAGAAATAAAGGACAAGAGAACGACAGAATCTGAAAGGTGAGGAGACTGAAAGATGCAGAGAGACGAGAAAATCAAGACCAGAGAGCCAGAGAGGGAAACTACTGATATCCAGAGTGAATCAGTCTTGGCCATTTATAAAGAGGAGAAGATGAGTATGGGAGACCTTTGGCTTCTCTGTGTGTGTGTGTGTGTGTGTGTGTGTGTGTGTGTGTGTGTGTGTGTGTGTGTGTGTGTGTGTGTGTGTGTGTGTGTGTGTGTGTGTGTGTGTGTGTGTGTGATACTAAGGTAGTTTACAAACACAGTAAATTATATTGAAAGTACTATTCTGATCATTTTGTTTTAAATTTACTGTCCCCACACCCATGGATGACACACACATTCCTTTTTACAAACACGCACACACACAAACACACACACACACAAATTAACAAAGGTAGAGCACCTGAGTGATGGGGAAGAGAGAGACTGAGAGAAAGAACAGAGAAACAGAGACACAGACAAATAAAGAGAGAGAGAATCTTTAATATAGTGTCTGACCTTTTCCAAAGTCCATTATTAACAGAACATGTAGAGAATGTTTTCTTCATTAAACACATAATCCACATATAATCCCACTGTTAGTCTGATCTGTTTCTGGATGGAGCATTTGGGCCTCATTCATTCATTCATTCTGTTGGAACATTTTGATTCTGTTTCTCCACAGCTGCAGCAGTTCAGATTTTACCATCAGAGCCAAAGACCAGAGAAGATTTCCTGAAATGTAACACACACACACACACACACACACACACAAACAAAAAAACCTACACATTTTGTTGATGCCATTGCTACTCTGGTAACTAACACTGTGTAATCATTAAATATTCAATATAGAAATGTATGAGAACAATAACAAACACAGACAAATTTATTTTTATTTATGTTAATATGCTTTGTGAATTAAACCTAAAATGCACTTTTTTAGATTTCTGGATCCCAACACAGCACATCGTCACCTCATTCTGACTGAGAAGAACAGAGTGGTGACAAATAGTGGGAAAGCCCAGCCATACTCTGATCATCCAGAGAGATTTGATTTCTTGTATCAGGTGTTGTGTAAGGAGAGTGTGTGTGGACGCTGTTACTGGGAGGTTGAGTGGAGCGGTGTGGGATGGGTGTTCATATCACTCTCATATAAAGGTATCAGCAGGAAAGGACGGGGTAATAAGTGTTTTGGACGCAACACTCAGTCCTGGAGTCTGGTATGTTCTTCCTCTCTCTCTTTCTGGCACAGTAACATTGAGACTGAGATATCAGACGCACTGCCCTCCAGAATAGGAGTGTATGTGGATCACAGTGCAGGAACTCTGTCCTTCTACAGAGTCTCTGACACAATGACCCTTCTACACACAGTCCACACCGCATTCACTCAGCCCCTCTATGCCGGGTTTGGGGTCTTTGGAGGTAGTGTGAGATTATGTGATTCAGTTTGAATTTATTGTGGATATTTTATAAATTATGACAAATGTTAATATCTTTTCTATTTCTTTACTCAACACTTTACTTTTAAATTTAGCACATTCTTTATGCCGCTTTGGCGTAAATATCCTTAAAGATGCAGTCTGAGGCATTGCAGAGATGGATAATGAGTAAGAGCATTTTTAATATTGGAGCTACCCAAATTCACATTAGAATGGGATGTAAATGTATTAAACATATAGCAGGTACTTTTCCTAAACTTATTTCTACAAAACTATACATAAAGAAACAATAAATAATAGAATCAGCTTCTTACTATTATAATTATTGGTGCAAATTGAGAAATACATTTCCTCTTTTTTGGCAAGAAATAGAATGCAATACACATTCATTTTTAGCACATTTCATTATGATTTAGATTTAATTTTAAATGGAGAAAATTGCCATCGATCTACACGCGATAATCCACAACAGAGACAACACATCATTTATATATTTATATTTATAAACTGTGATACAAATGACAGATTT
This sequence comes from Electrophorus electricus, assembly GCF_041902795.1. NCBI lineage: Eukaryota > Metazoa > Chordata > Actinopteri > Gymnotiformes > Gymnotidae > Electrophorus > Electrophorus electricus. Next base: position 2,578,022 of record NC_137498.1, read on the forward strand.
CAGTTTAGATTTTTAATAAATTTGCAAGAAATTCTAAAAAACATTTTGACTTTGTCATTATAGGTTATTGAGTGTAGTGTGATGAGGAATTTTATCCATTTAAAATCATCATCTTCATTTTTAATTTTGTGTTGGCGTTACACTAAGTGCGTGTGGGTGTCACGGTACAGCCCCTCCTCCCAAAAGTCTGCGTGTGTGTGTGTGTGTGTGTGTGTGTGTGTGTGTGTGTGTGTTCATTTGTCTATATGGCCACACCCTCCCTGTGTTTCACACCTGCTCCTTGTTGCATCTCGTGTGTGTGTGTGTGTGTGTGTGTGTGTGTGTGTATATAAATCTCGTGCTTAAGTGTGAATGTTGTTGATGTTTAACACCGATGGACTGCGAGCTACGTTGTCTTGGTTGTGTATTAATAAACGTATGTTTCTATGTGATGCAACTCGTCCCTGCATCCTGCTCTGCCTCCTCAATGTGACAGTGAGCACAGGGGTGGTAAAAAAGAATTAGAGTAAAGATGAATTTCAAAAGTGTAATTCTCATAAAATCTACTGACAAAAACAACGATAATAAGCACAATAAGAAAATAAAACAGTAAAGCCTGGAATGACAATTAAAAAAATTAAAATAGTTAATGAAACAAAAAATAAAAAGGATTAAGATAATTAACTAAAAATTACAATCAGAGATAAAATAAATAAAAAGATTTTGAAACTTCTTCGAGAAAAATAAAGCCTATAACAATATACATAAATTAAACAGAGTTCTGAATGCTTTCTGAAACCACTGTATATATTTGAGTAGTGACACTACATTTGTTGTGCTATTAAATGAAACAATAAGGTTAAAGTGCAGAATGTAAATTTTAATTTGATGGTATGTGCATGTACAACAGATGGACTTATAGCTCATAGTACTTCCATTTTAGATAGCCAAAAGTAATTGGACAACTGTCTGCTTATTTGGGTCACTGCGATGTTGTGGTGATTGTGAGGCATGCATCGTCATCTCCATATTATAACTCCTAAATGTAAAAAATACTACACTTGTTTCTCCAAATACTAAAAACAAGACCAGTTTATACATCTGTTCTTTAGAGATGAATAATAGTGTCGCAGTTTGAGTAAATCATGTCATTGTTGCAATTTTGTGTACCTAAACATGCAAATTTCCTTTTAAGTTGTTCAAATTTTGAACTTTGAAGAACTTCAGAGACTAAAACTCTCTCCAATCTTATCCCCATTCTGGTTAGAGTTGGAAATGATCCTTCATTCCATTAATTTTATCCTTCATTCCTTTAACTTTATCCTGCATTCCATTAATTTTATCCTTCATTCCTTTAACTTTATCCTTCATTCCTTTAACTTTCCTCCTCTCCATGTTGTGCTGCCTCTTGTGGTGATAATGTACTTTAATCATAAACACATTTCAGCATTTATTAGAGTTGTCATTTGGGAAAAATATGGCTTATAGAATGCTTCTGCTGTTGGTGCTGTTTATTTAGTTGCTATTCTGAAGGTTTAGAGTTTAAATTTATTTTATTTCATTTTACACATTTGTCTTTCAGTTTTAAGTCTGTGTTCAGTAAATGTGAGGGTTTCTATCTGAGAGTCTTTCACTCTTCATTCCCCAATCACTTCTCCCTATACTGAAGACTGGAACATCCTTTACACTGATACATCAGTCTGATTACATTCCAGTCTGATTAAAATCTGTCAGTAACAGTAATTTCACTAACAGTAATTTCATAAAATAGTTGTGTATTGTACCTTCCACATCATATTAGTCGCAGGCTAAGATTAATGTGAGTGCAGTGAGTTTGAATGATTCATGCTTTTCTTGCCATATCAGGTCATTATTGACATCTGGGGACTGTGGAAAGTGTTAGAAATAAATAAATGGGTGAGTAAAATGAGCTTCATTAGTGCAGGGTGGGCGGAAGTGTGTGCTCGTTAATATTAATGCTGGGTGGGTGGAAACTGTGCTCATTAATATTAATATAGGGAAGAGGCTGTGACCTCATTAATATTTATGCATGGCAGGAGCAAGCTGTGCGAGCATTAATATTAATGCAGGCAGGCGGGAGGAAGCTGTGTGTCTGCTCTCCACAACCCGAGCTGCTGAATGGGGGTTTAAGATTCTCTCTGTATGTGGTGCAGAGCAACATCTGTAGACTTCTTCTGTCTGTGACTGTCTTCACTAACTCACCATCTTCTACTCATCATGCTCTACACTTACTGGCATGAAGGTTCAGTACTGAACAGGGTAAATGCGTCTGTAGGTGAGACCAAGGACCAGTGAGGAACCCCCTAAACACACAGTTATGGAGGGATTGGTTTTCATTTTGAATTACACTTCAAAAACACTTTACACATTTATATTTCATAGGTGTTCATAGAGTCTGTGATCTTGTAATCATCTTATCTCTCAGACACAGTTATGTGATATCATACTTCCCATCAGATCTCTCCCTACACTCTAACAGCTACATCCTTCTCCTTTAATGTCTAACACTATTCTTGGCATTTGTTAGGACCCTCCTCTTTCTGCTGATGACACTCTCACACACACAGAACCAGGAAGCCCCTCCTACTCTGTTCACAGAAAATGAAACTAAACTCAGAGTGCTGCTCTCTCAGTGTAAGACTGCAGGAAAATGGCAGAGGCCAGAGTTTCAGAAGATCAGGACCAGTTCAGCTGTCCAGTCTGTCTGGATCTACTGAAGGATCTAGTGACTATTCCCTGTGGAAACAGTTTCTGCATGGTGTGTATTAATGACTGCTGGGATCAGGATGTTCAGGATGTATGTTCAGGACCTTTGAACACAAAGGTCATGAGTGTCAGCTGTAGCAGAAAGAACCACAAAACAGGCGAAAATATGAAATATTTTGGAACCAGTTCATACTAATTCCAATCAATAGGTAGAATTACTTGCATTGGTTTGGTACATGATTTAAGTTTTTATTTCTGTTGCTAAATTGATAAATTTGAAATGGCTTATTAAAAGTGAACATTTGTGGGTAAGGTAGGAGTGAATAAAATTGTTCTTACTAGGCTTTAGTAATAAACAGGACAAATCGGTAAGTGAACATTACAGCAGCTAACACCCATCTTGATGCTTTTATACTTTCAGTGTAACATGACAGTTTCTAATCTGAAACTGTGTAATCATCAAATTTTCAATATGAAAATGTATGAAAACAGAAACAAACACATATAAGTTTGTTTTTATTGAAATTAATATATTTTGTGAATTAAACCTAAAATGCTCTTTTTTAGATTTCTGTCAGCTGACTCTGGATCCCAACACAGCACACCGTCGCCTCATTCTGACTGAGAACAACAGAGTGGTGACAAACAGTGTGAGAGTCCAGCCATACTCTGATCATCCAGAGAGATTTGACTACTGGACTCAGGCGTTGTGTAAGGAGAGTGTGTGTAGACGCTGTTACTGGGAGTTTGAGTGGAGCAGTGGGGGATGGGTGTTCATATCAGTCTCATATAAAGATATCAGCAGGAAAGGACGGGGTAATGAGTGTGTGTTTGGACACAACAGTCAGTCCTGGAGTCTGTGGTGTTCTTCTACTCTCTCTTTCTGGCACAACAACCTTGAGACTGAGATCTCAGTCCCACCGTCCTCCAGAATAGGAGTGTATGTGGATCACGGTGCAGGAACTCTGCCCTTCTACAGAGTCTCTGACACAATGACCCTCCTACACACAGTCCACACCACATTCACTCAGCCCCTCTATGCTGGATTTGGCATCACTCTTGGATCTACTGTGAGGTTATGTGATCCAAAATAATGTGTTATTTCACTTCATTAAGTTGATTTAATTAGGAGTCAGATCAGTTTTAGTGAGTATCTGCACACATTAGTCTTTCAGCTGCACCTGTTTCCATCACTGATCACAGGAGTTCAGGGAAGAGGAGAATAAACACAGACACAATCCCTCTACACACTTTACAAATGTTCACATGAGTAGATGGAACATTCATGCACACTGACATGCTGGAGGCAAATAAAAATGAAATCATTAGAATAGGGCGTGTCAAAAGAGGAGCTGTAAGTAGAAAGTGATTTTATATATAAAACTTCACTGATTACACCACTGTTTACACCACACTCTTAATTTAAACATTATTATATTTTAACTAAGAAATTTTTGAATTACCAAACAATCCTAAATACTACTTTTATATGCACAGATGAGGAAGGACCTCTGTCTGAACTGCCCTGCTTCTCTGGAAATCTTGAATGCCTCTCTCTCTCTCTCTCTCTCTCTCTCTCTCTCTCTCTCTCTCTCTCTCTCTCTCTCTTCTCTCTCTCTCTCTCTCTCTCTCTCTCTCTCTCTCTCTCTTTCTCTTATAGCTGCACTATAACTGAATCACCCTACATATCACTTCTACAAAGGGCACTTTATCACTCTACTACATAAACACCAGAGCCAAGCTCTGTAATCCCTCATCTCCTGTATATGGGATCACCTGTATTAGACTGATACACCTCAGTTACTGTCTACACACTGTCAATATGTAATACAAAAATTTAATTGAAGTATGATAATAAAGACTTACAATAAAGACTTACTCTTATTTACTTACTTAAGATGCCCTCTTTTGTTGATTTGGATTAACAAAGTTTCAGTCTATTATAACATTAATTCTTTTTTTGTGTGAATGGGCTCCGTTTTGAGAATCAAAATCTTATTACATTTTGTTTGCAGTTTTAAGGTTATGTTCACTGAAACTGATTCTGAGGGTTTGTATCTGAGGGTCTCTCTTTTATACCTGACAAGTCATTTAATTTTTGTGTTTGGGGTCGGTCAGAGGAGGATGGGCCCCTCTTTTGAGACTTTTGAGACTTGAGAGTTCCTTTAAAAGTTTCCTCGTCATTCTCTAGGGAGTTTTTCCTTGTTTCTTTGGCTTGCTCACTGGGGGCTTGGCCTTGGAAAATCTGCTTTATGACAACAGCTGTTGTTTAAAAAAAAGAGCTGTAAAAATGTGTAAGACATCCCTGATGACTACAATACATTAGTATGACTACTATAATTTTCTGATTTTAATTAACACATTGTGAAATTCCTTATAATCCTAAATCCTACTTTTAAAATGACAGCCACCTGCTGGCCTTTTGGATGTGTTTTGCTTTATGTAAATATATATTACGTTTGTGACTTGGATGATTTTAGTTTATTATATCCTACTTTTTAAAAATCAATTGATATTTTCAGTGAATTTTTAGATCACTAATCATTCCCTCATATACAGCAGATCATGTTGGTTTCTTACATAACTAAACCTCTCACTAAATGTGTAGTGTTTGAGACAGTGCAGGTAAACCAGGGTCCAGTCCCCTGTTTCCATCTGAGGGTCTTTCACACTTTATTCCCCACTCGCTTTTCCAAATTCTTTAAAAATTACATTCCTCCCTGATTAAAATTGATCAATTGTAATTTCAGAGAAATCAGAAATTTTCTGTACATAAACTTAATTTATTGTTTGTTCCCTTGAGTTGTCCAAATACATTTTGAAGAATTTCGGACACTGAAATCACTCCACCCAGATGCTCCTCCCCAAAGAGGAGGAGCCCCAGATAAAGAGGGAGGGCCAGAGTAACCAAACTCCAGCTCTACCTGGAGACACTGAGAGGAGGAGAGACCACACCCACACACAGGACCAGGACAGTTTAACCAGAGCCATACACCAATAGACACAGTGATCAGAACTACTGTATCTGGGATCAACTGGATTAGAATAATCAACCCAGAGCTGGTTTATGAGGAGTCCTGACACTTCACATGCCTCCTGTTAAATCACAATTTGACTGCAGAACACCAGAGGGCACCAGTGAGTCCAAGATGAATGGAGGTGAATGGAGCTAAAGGGCTAAAAATGAAAAATAAGTGTCTCACCACTTGGCCAAGATCTTCCTTTAAATTTATAAAGCATAAGTATGTATTACACAGAAATAATGAGGAAAATGTACCTGTATATTTCATTTTTTTCTACAGAAGAGGACTTTGGGCAGTAGGACGCTAGTATTTGTGCTACAGAGTGCTGTTGAACTGCTAGAGTAGCTGAATTACTTGGGTCCTACTGAACAAAACACAGACTTGTGTGGTGGTTTGTCTAGTTTCAGTCAGGGTGGAGCCAAGCCTGGAAACGGTATTACTATAGCATAAACTGGGATTTTGTGAATATTTATTTTAGAAAAATATTTTTAAATTGCTTGTTTTCATGAAGAAAAAAACAAATAACTGATGTTCCTCATAACTGTGAGGTACTTTATTATAATGTTCCTTATCTTTTCCTATTGGACCTGTAATATGTGGAGGGACAGGCTCACAGAGGGTACCGTGGCCTGGCTGGTGGGGGCTCGCTGATGGTGCGTCTGCTCCTGGTTCTCGATTCTCTCTTCTCCAACTTAGGTTTAGACCAAGTGAAGAACACAGCAGAACAGGTATTTAAAATATAAAGAATAATCTTTATTACAAACAATCCTTGCAAGGAGCAGTGCAGTCTCTGAACATTTTCATTGTTTGTTTATCTTAAATACCCAAAAGGTTTAACAGAGTGGGAGTCTTATTGCTGTGTCTGATTGGCTTGAACTCTCTCTTGCTCACCATTCCTCCCTATTGGCTGATCTCATTAGTCTTGTCCCCTCTTACTACCCTGTCTAGGCTGTGAGGCCGTAACATAGGGGTTTGAGTGTTACAGCAGTAGAAATGAGTAATGGAATGAATAACTAGTCAAAGTTGATAGCAAAGATCTAATGTATTTACAAGTTTTGGTGTTTAAAGACAAGAAACTGGTTCAATCCTGTCAAGAGTGACCAAGGCCAACACAACAAACAAAACGACACTAAAAGGCGATTAACTAAGGTAACAAAAATAAACATACAATGACTACACTGTTAGAAATGAAGATAAACCCACACCCAAACAAAATGGCAGCCACTCCCCATCACCAGTGTGTAACTATATACGGGACAATAATAGTATATATATATATATATATATATATATATAATAAAAGCAATTATCCAGCAATCAAACAAACAAGGGGCAAAGTCATACACACAAAGCAAAACAAACAAGATCAAACGCAGCAACACTATCAACAACAATCACTTCTCCAACAAATCCTAATCCAAGCATTTTGTCTCTTCCTCTTCCTTCTATATGGTGCTCTGCTCACCAGAAAACCTGGTGTGGATCAGGATGGGGAATTCCAGAGAGGCAGAGGCAAAACCTGGAACACAAGAAAGCGACACCAGGCAGACATAACATACCTCTATATGACCACTAGATGTCACCCTGTACCTGCTTGTATCTACATCGGGTTTACCTGACTCCCTCACCTTGAAGAATCTGTAACTATCTCAGGGGAGCCAGTAGAGAGGTTTCTGTAGGTGCATGTGCCTGTGGTATCTGTGTGTGGTTGTGGTCCCTTGTCCTCTCAGTGTGTGCAGGTACAGCTGGAGTTTGGGGGTGTTAACCTGACCCTGAACAACTTTTCTCAAAGAGGGTAGAAATGAATATGTTTTCTGATTATACTCTAACGCTCAAACACATTTCTTGATCATTCCACAAAATAATATGATATATAAAATAATATATTCTGATTTACCCATAGATTACCCATTCAGTCTGGTCAATTGAACCTGAAGGACAGGCTGAGAGTGGAGGGTCTGGAGTGTGAACTCTGTGGTGAAAGGAGTGTGGAGGGTCTGGAGTGTGAACTCTGTGGTGAAAGGAGTGTGGAGGGTGTGTAGTGTGAACTCTGTGGTGAGAGGAGTGATAAGAGTGTGTGGTGTGAACTCTGGTGAGAGGATGTGTGGAAGGTTTGTGGAGCTCTCCTGATGAACACATATTCAGGTGGACAGTTTAATGATCATTTTCTAGATATTAACAATATATTACTCAGCCTTAATACATTGCATTTACATTTACAGCATTTAGCTGATACATATTTGTTACCCTTATAAATAAAATAAATACAACATATAAAAACATTTTAGTAAAAATAAATAAAAAGAATTGAATCTACATTGTATGTCATTATTTAATAAAATATTGAACAATATAGAATATTGAATAAAATAACAAAAACTGTTATTTTATTAAACTGTTATTTATTTTTAAAATATGTCAAGTGACTAGTAACTTTTGATGGTACTGAAATTTATTGTCATTTCTAAATTGCACATATGTTCAGTCCTACTTTACACCTCGACCTAGTTCTACTGTATACGTGTGCATTTATGTTCTTTCATTTAGACAGATTGTACATGTGTTTTTAATTTATAAAGTTAATTCATTAGTCCCCCTCAGTCCCTCTGTTCTGGCCTTCGAAATGGTGGTGTACTCAGTAACAAAATCGGCATAAACGTAAAACATTTTCATTAGTAACAGCTGTAATGTAATGAAATTCGTAAATTAAGATGTTCATGTAAACGTCCCAGAGTAAAGGCTGTTATCCAGAGTGCCTCGATGTCTCCCTCTACTGGTCACTGAGAGACATTGTCACATGAGAACGAAAGTGATAGACGAGCTCTCGCTCTCTTAGCACACAGAATACCTGCTTGCTCTCGGACTTTGCTTAGGTGTAACGGAGTTACAATAGACAAAAAGAATACATCTGCCTAGGTGAATTCATACAATATTGTTTGTAGAAATGAATGTTGTTTATTGTTTAGTATGTACGTGGGTTAATGTTAGTATGTATTGTTTAGTATGTACGTGGGTTAATGTTATATTTGGAGAAGCATATACGTTAGTGTAACATATTAAACTACAATTCCCTGTTCACACCTGCAGCTGCACCTGAACTTAAGTGTTTTGTTGCCTTTGAACCCTCGCGCGATCTTTACCTCAGTACCGCTGGGTTCTCTACTGAAGGTAAGTCGAGAAGGAGAGAGCTCCGGTATTTATTTGGTACTTATTAGGAATATATACAATATACACTAATACATATTGTGAGTAAGAGTTGCAATATTGTTCACTTACATAATCGTGTTATTAGTGAGTGTTAATATTTTACTTATTTAGCGTTTTATTCTTTGACGCAAATAAGAGTGCTACTTCTCTCTCTATCTCTCTCTCACACACGCACACAAAGTGTCTCTAATTTATCAGTTATGTTGTGTGGGGAAATGAGTCAGAATACATGAAAACATATTTCTTTCCTTATTTAGAGTTTTTCTGAACAGTTGCATAAGTAACCTAAAAAGTGAACTGTTCAGGTAAGAGCTGATAATAAAGACCATTGAATAAGATGGTATTTAGAGTGCTGAGTTTTAAGTCTGGACCACAAGCGTGCGCACACACACACACACACACACGCACACGCACGTCATGTGCAGTACAGAGTCTTCCTATTCTGTTCAACAGGAGAACTGCTAGTTAGACATGCGTAGAAATGAAACACATAAAAACTACATAAAAACTTAAACATTTAAAAACTATTCTGAGGTTTCTGGCCATCATGTCCTGTCAAAGGGGCCATCAGGGCATTTGTGTGATAATATAATGAGAGATTGTGTCTGACTTAATCTGTTCAGTCTGCTGCAGGAGTCAATCAGGAATTATGAAAGTAACCGTTTGGGCTTAAAAATGTGTTTGTCTATTTGTTTACTTTTTGTAGGTTGGTGAAGTCCAGCTGGTTCTGTCTGAGGGCTTCGTTCTGAACATCATCCATCCAGACTGAGTCATGGCAGCAAAGGGGATCCAGAGAGCAGCAGATGACAGTGATCACAGCATTGAAGGAGGACGTCCAAACCTCTCCGCTGAGGAGATGTTAGTAGAACTGATGATTCATATCTAGACATCCACTGATCAAGGGGGAGATTAGAATCAAAGCAGGAAAATTCATTTTGAAATTCTGGAAAATGGCTGATGATTTACAGAACATCTTAATATGAAATTAAATATTAAACAGTACTACAGGGGGTGTTTATATCCAACTTCAATAACCACTTTAAACAACCGAAAAAATGCAAATTAATATAACAATATATACAGATTATTTTTAGGTTTTAGATATTTAAAAGAAGGAAAAAGATGTTAGACTGCATTTGTGATGATGCTGAATAAATGGCACCTTGCAGTATGAAAAATTCAATTAAAATGAAATGTACCATTTTTTGTTTATGCATAATTCTGCCAGACAATCCTGGGTTACAAATTGAGCTTCTTCAGATTGACACTTGAGCTACAAGCCCAATGCAGATAAATAATTGATTATTCAGTGTGGATCTGTGTTCTAATGGAAGAACAGTAAAAGAGTGTTATAGCAGGAGGGTGTTAGAACATGCTGGGTATTAAAGCAGGAGTCTCACAGCTGTTTTAAACACACGTGTCTGGTGTCTTTTGACTGTCCATCAGTGTCCTCAGCACAGCCTTCACACACAGCTGCATGCAGTTTGTACAAGTGCAAACTGCTGGTATAAACTTCCCTTAGAAAACTACATTACCCACAAACCTCCAGTGCAAAAGTAAAGAAGGAATGATATTGTTCTCTGTGCAGGAAAATGGCAGAGGTCAGAGTTTCAGAAGATCAGGACCAGTTCAGCTGTCTAGTCTGTCTGGATCTACTGAAGGATCCAGTGGCTATTCCCTGTGGACACAGTTTCTGTATGGTGTGTATTAATGACTTCTGGGATCAGCATGATCAGAGGGGAATCTACAGCTGCCCTCAGTGCAGAGAGACTTTCACTCCAAGACCTGTTCTACGCAGAAACTACATGCTGGCTGAAGTGGTGGAGAAAATGAAGAAGACAGAACTCCAAGCTGCTTCTCCTGTTCATTGTTATGCTGGACCTGGAGATGTGCAGTGTGATTCCTGCACTGGGAGAAAACACAAAGCCATCAAGTCCTGTTTGGTGTGTCTGGCCTCCTTCTGTGAAACTCATATCAGACCTCACTATCAGTCTCCTGCCTTTAAGAAACACACACTGGTTAAAGCTTCCTCAAGACTACAAGAGAAGATCTGCTCTCAACATGATAAAGTGACTGAGATCTTCTGTCATACTGATCAAAGTTTCATTTGTAATTTGTGTTCGATGTATGAACACAAAGGTCATGATACAGTGTCAGCTGCAGCAGAAAGAAATAAAAAACAGGTGAGATCAGGAAATCTTGTAGAACCAGTTCATGATAATTCTGTTTCTTGGGTACAATTTCTTGCATTTGTTCATTAACGGACCTAATTGTTCATTTCAGTTGCTATATTTATTGAACTTACTTGGAAATTACATGTGTGCAAGCTAGTGGTGAATTAAATTGTCCTTACAAGGCTTTAGTAATAAACAATACAGATCAGTCAGTAAACAGTAGCACAGCCAACACCCATCTTGATGCTTTTATACCTTCAGTGTAACACATGACAGTCTCTAATCTTTGTGGAATAAGAGTGAACTTTATTTCCTTAGCTGACATTAATGTTTAACCTCACAGCTCATCATTTAGAAACAGCTGAACATATTTTATTCACCCCCAGACTGAGCTGCAGGAGGAGCAGAGGAAACACCAGCAGAGAATCCAGGAGAAAGAGAAGAAGGTCCAGGAGCTGAAGCAGGCTGTGGATACTCTTAAGGTGAGTACTGAGCAGAGAGCTGCTGGAGCAGCTATTTCAGAGCTCAATCAGGCCTCTCCTCCAGTCAGCGAGTGAGGCGATCTGTGTTGGGACACTTTGGGATCCTACACAAGGACAATGTGCACTGTAAGTCATCCAGGGTCACAGTGAAAGAGTGGATGATAGTTCAGCTTTAAATGGACCTCCATCTTGTCTGTGTGTCTGCTAACAGTGCTCAGCACAGGCAGCAGTGGAGGACAGTGAGAGGATCTTTACTGAGCTGATCCGTTCCATTGAGAAAAAGCGCTGTGAGGTAAGAGAGCTGATCAGAGATCAGGAGAAGACTGAACTGAGTCAAGTTCAAGGACTACTGGATCAACTGGAGCAGGAGATTGCTGATCTTAAGAGGAGAGACACTGAGCTGGAGCAGCTCTCCCACACAGAGGATCCCATCCATTTCCTCCAGGTAGAAAACTCTGTCTCAGCTACAGAGGAACTTGCTCCTCATTAAGTTTCTATAATGACTCTTCACAAATGTTTGTTAAGGCAACAATAAATAAAACATTAGAAAATATATACTGTACTCTAATTCACATTCAATCTTTCCATAATGATGTTCTCTGTAGAGTTTCCCGTCCCTCTGTGTCTCTTCTGGATCTGTGGACTCATACAGCATCTCTGTCCATCAACCTGCCTCATTTGATGGAGTGAAGAAATCTCTCTCTGATCTGAGGAACCGAATAGAGACATTCTGCAGAGAGGAAATGAACAGTGTGTCTCCACATGGTAAGAGCAATAACACAGCAAAAATAACACAACAGCAACATCACAGTGTTTCCAAACATCAAAATGGTGGAATATGCCTTTGTAATTGTCCCATTACTGCTGACCTAAACTGGAAAGATCATCACTGCAGTTAAACTTTTGAGCATACTTTTGTGATTTATAGTTTGAAAGCAGAATAAAAAATTAAAAAACACTTTCCATCACATAAAGGCCACACACATACAGAGAGAGAGAGAGAGAGAGTGAGAGAGAGAGAGTGAGAGAGAGAGAGAGAGAGTGAGAGAGTGAGAGAGAGAGAGAGAGAGAGAGAGAGAGAGAGTGAGAGAGTGAGAGAGAGTGAGAGAGTGAGAGAGAGAGAGAGTGAGAGAGAGAGAGAGAGAGAGAGAGAGAGAGTGAGAGTGAGAGAGAGAGAGAGAGAGTGAGAGAGAGAGAGAGAGAGAGAGAGAGAGAGAGTGAGAGAGAGAGAGAACAGATACACAGACAGAAAAAGTTGCAGAAAAGGAAGATGATGGAGAGATTGTAGAGAGAGTGACATGGAGAACGACAGAAATAAAGGACAAGAGAACGACAGAATCTGAAAGGTGAGGAGACTGAAAGATGCAGAGAGACGAGAAAATCAAGACCAGAGAGCCAGAGAGGGAAACTACTGATATCCAGAGTGAATCAGTCTTGGCCATTTATAAAGAGGAGAAGATGAGTATTGGTGTCATTTGCGGGGGGGGTGCGCACTATTTGTTGCATAATCAATGGGCAGTTTATTATTTTCATGATTGGCCTAAGATTATACAGTTCTGTTCATTTTCTGTTTTAGATTTACTGTCCCCAAACCCATGGATGACATTCCTTTTTACACACACACACACACACACACACACACACACACACTCTAACATGGGTAGAGTAAGTGAGAGACAGCAGAAGAGAGAGACTCAGAGAAAGAACAGAGAAACAGAGACACAGACAAATAGAGAGAGAGAATCTTTAATATAATGTCTGACCTTTTCCAAAGTCCATTATTAACAGAACATGTAGAGAATGTTTTCTTCATTAAACACATAATCCACATATAATCCCACTGTTAGTCTGATCTGTTTCTGGATGGAGCATTTGGGCCTCATTCATTCATTCATTCATTCTGTTGGACATTTTGATTCTGTTTCTCCACAGCTGCAGCAGTTCAGATTTTACCATCAGAGCCGAAGACCAGAGAAGATTTCCTGAAATGTAACACACACACACACAGACAAAAACACATTTTGCTGATTTCAGTATGAACCTGCCATTGCCACCATGGTAACTAACACTGTGCTATCATTAAATATTCAATTTGGAAATGTATAAGAACAGTAACAAACACAAATAAGTTTGTTTTTATTTAATTTAATATATTTTGTGAATTAAACCTAAAATGCACTTTTTTAGATTTCTGTCAGCTGACTCTGGATCCCAACACAGCACATCGTTTCCTCATTCTGTCTGAGAAGAACAGAGTGGTGACAAACAACTGGACAGACCAGCCATACGCTGAACATCCAGAGAGGTTTCATTTCTTGTATCAGGTGTTGTGTAAGGAGAGTGTGTGTAGACGCTGTTACTGGGAGGTTGAGTGGAGCAGTGGGGGATGGGTGTACATATCAGTCTCATATAAAGATATCAGCAGGAAAGGACGGGGTATTGAGTGTGGGTTTGGACTCAACACTCAGTCCTGGAGTCTGGCGTGTTCTTCTACTCTCACTTTCTGGCATAACAACATTAGGACTGAGATCTCAGACCCACCGTCCTCCAGAATAGGAGTGTATGTGGATCACAGTGCAGGAACTCTGTCCTTCTACAAAGTTTCTGACACAATGACCCTCCTACACACAATCCACACCACATTCACTCAGCCCCTCTATGCTGGGTTCTGGGTCGATGGAGGGTCAACTGTGAGGTTATGTGATCCAAAATAATTTGGTATTTTACTTTATTAAGTTGATTTAATTAGCAGTCAGATCAATTTTAGTGAGTATCTGCACACATTAGTCTTTCAGCTGCACCTGTTTTCATCACTGATCACAGGAGTTCAGGGAAGAGGAAAATAAACACAGACACAATCCCTCTACACACTTTACAAATGTTCACATGAGTAGATGTAACATTCATGCACACTGACATGCTGGAGGCAAATAAAAATGAAGTCATTAGAATAGAGCGTGTTAAAAGAGGAGTAGTAAGTAGAAAGTGATTTTATATTTAAAACTTTACTGATTACACTACTGTTTACACCAAACTCCTAATTTAAACATTATCATATTTTTCTATCTTAATTAAGCCATTTTTGAATTACCTTTCTCTCTCTCTCGCTCTCTCTCTCTCTCTCTCTCTCTCTCTCTCTCTCTCTCTCTCTCTCTCTCTCTATATATATATATATATATATATATATATATATATATATATATATATATATATATATATATATATATAATTTAATTAGGTAATTGCTTTATTGCTTTTGTCAATTATTTTATATTTTCTGTGAATTTGTAGATCACAAATCATTCCCTGACACACAACTTTTGTTATTTTGTTTCATTTCTTGCATAGCTGCACTATAACTGAGTCACCCTATATATCACCTCTACAAAGGGCTCTTTATCACTCTGCCACATAAACACCAGAGCCAAACTGTAATCCCTCATCTCCTGTATCTGGGATCAGATCTGTAATCCCTGGTCTCCTGTATCTGGGATCAGATCTGTAATCCCTCGTCTCCTGTATCTGGAATCAGATCTGTAATTCCTCATCTCCTGTATCTGGGATCACCTGGATTACGCTGTTACAGCTCAGTCACTGACTACACACTGTCATCTTCTACATATCTCTCATGTTTTATGCATACCCTCTTACATCACACAATTAGTGTAATTGAAACTCTTCATTTTATTATCCTTTCTAATTACAATATGCAATGTGGTAAATGCACTTTTAAATTCTGCATAATTTTATTAGACTGTAACATCACTTTACTTGTGCTGCTCATGCTGCACAGCTTCTAATTCTGTGCACTTTAAAATGTATACTGTAATTTATCATTTATACTGTAATTTATCATTTATACTGTAGTTTTACTCTTTACTGTCTATATATAGACAGCTGCCTTGGGGAGCTTGTCGTACAAAATTTCATTGAAGTATAATAACAATAAAGACTTACATTAAAGACTTACATTAAAGACTTACACTTGTTTACTTAAACTGCCCTCTTGTGTTGATTTGCAATAATGCAGTTTCAGTCTACTGTAACATTTATTCTTTTTTGCATGGATAAATGCTGTTATGAGAATTAAACTTTTTTAGTACATTTTGTTGGCCATTGTAAGGTTCACTGAGTCTGAGGGTTCGTATCTGAGGGTCTCTTTTAAACCTGTTTGGGGTCAGTCAGAGGAGGATGCCCCCCACCCCCACCCCTACCGCTTTGATTTCAGGTATTTAGGTAGTTCATGTATTGAAACTAAAAACTGACCAACCTCCAATTACAAGTCAGGTACCTTAACCACTGAGCCACCACTGCCAGTTGTACAGCATCTCTACCACAATGTCCTCCCTACACAGAGTCCACACTCCATTCACTCAGCCCCGCTGTGCTGGCTTCTGGGTTACTGAACAATCAGATGGGCTCTGTGATCCTAAATGTGACCTGCATGTGGTATATACGGAATATTAAAGTGCAGGAACATGTGACACTCTCCAGATTACATCATCATTGCATCATTATTACATCATCATTACATCATCATTGCCTCATCATGCTTCTTCTGCTCACTGCTATGCTGGACCTGGAGATGTTGAGTGTCAACTCATCTTAAACCACACTGTTGACTCTCTAGTCTCAAATACCACAAGCTGGTCAAAATGTGCTCACAACTCCAAGAGAAGGTGAGGGTTGGGGCTCTCACCTTGGCAAACTAACTGAGCTGCACTTGCTATTGATGTGTGCACGTGCTATTGATGTGTGATATCATTCAAAACACAGCTACACTGTCTTTGTGTAATACGTTACCTTAATCTATAATAGGATTTAAACTGTTTTTCCAATGCTTGGATTACTAGAACTAATTCTGACTTATTAAAAACGTATTTAATGTGGTAAAAGTATTTCATGTAGTTTACAGGTTCATAGTGACACATGAGAGTGTCTAAGCCCTACAAAATAAAACATAGAGCTGTCAGGAGTAATAGCTTCTCTAATATTGTTGCTGTCTGTGGTCTCTTATACCTTTAGGGTACTGAACCTTTATGTATGCAACATGCATTTACTATCAAGTGTTTGAGATGGTGATTCAGATAGTGATGCAGTTCTCACTTTAACCTTTAGGTGTCAGTGTTGTGTATAATTTTGATAATTAAATGTACATTTCAGATGTTTCCATATATAATTCTAATTTTATGTAAATAAATATGAAATTCTAATTTGATGGAATATTTAGATTTTTCTATTATTTAACAATGATTGACTTTTGTATTTGTTGAATATTTTAAATGTCTGCATGTTTCCAGTTCAGATTTATTATATTAATGACATTAATATTTAAAAAATATATAGAAAATATATGCAAGTAATCAAGTTAGAAATCAAGCACTCACACAGTTCATACCGTTGGTCTGTCATCCATAATGTAAAAACATTTTTAATATCGGAGCTACCCAGATTCACTTTATAAAGGGATGTAAATGTATTAAACATGTAGCAGGTACCATGGGCAATCTTTTCTAAACTTATTACTAGAAAACTCTACCTAACGTAACAAAGAATAGGAGAATAAGCTTCTTACTATTATAATTATTGGTGCAAAATTACTTTATCAGTTGAGAAATACATTTTACTGTTTTCATCGCACTCCTAGTATCTTAAAAGACATTGCATCCTCCATTTTGGCCAGAAATACAATGTAATACATATAGTGGATTCGGAAAGAATTCACACACGTTCACTTTTAGCACATTTAATTATGATTTCGATTTAATTTTAAATAGGGAAATTTGCCATTGATCAGAGTTATGAATCCTTTCTGAATCCACTGTACATATTTGATCAGTGACACTGAATTTGTTGTGCTTGTTCTATTCTCAAGCACACTAGACACTAAATGAAACAATAAGGTTAAAGTGCAGAATGTAAATTTTAATTTAAAGGTATGTGCATGTACAACAGATGGACTTACAGCTCATAGTCCTTCCATTTTAGATAACCAAAAGTAATTGGACAACTGCTTATTTGGGTCACCGTGATGTTGAGTTGGTGATTGTGAGTAATGCATCGTCATCTCCATATTTTAACTCCTACATGTAAATACTACATAATACTACATAAAATACTACACTTGTTTCTCCAAACACTAAAAACAAGACCAGTTTATACATCTGTTCTTTAGAGATAAATCATAGTGTCACAGAGTAAAACATGTAAACAAGAAGAACTTCAGAGTCTAAAACTCTCTCCAATCTCATACCCAATCTGGTTGGAGTTGGAAATGATCCTTCATTCCTTTATCTTTATCCTTCATTCCTTTATCTTTATCCTTCATTCCATTATCTTTATCCTTCATTCCATTAACTTTCCTCCTCTCCATGTTGTGATTCCCTCTTGTGGTTATTAAAGTGCATTATCATAAACACATTTCAGCATTTATTGGAGTTGTCATTTGGGAAAAATTTGGTTTATAGAATGCTTCTGCTGTTGGTGCTCTTTGTTTAGTTTGCTGTTTTGACGGTTTAGAGTTTTAATTTATTTTGTTTCATTTGACACATTTTTCTTTAAGTTTTAAGTCTGTGTTCAGTAAATGTGTAGTGTTTCCATCTGAGGGTCTTTCACTCTTCATTCCCCACTCGCTTCTCCAAATACTGAAAACAAGAACATCTTTCACACTGATACATCAGTCTGATTACATTCCAGTCTGATTAAAATCTGTCAACAGTAATTTCAGATAAATGAGAAATTTTCAGTACCTAAACACACAATTTATTATTTGTTCCCTTGAGTTGTCCAAATACATTTTGAAGTGCTTATGACACTGAAATCACTCCACCCAGATGCCCCTCCCCAAAGAGGAGGAGCCCCAGATAAAGATGGAGGGCCAGAGTAACCAAACTCCAGCTCTACCTGGAGACACTGAGAGGAGGAGAGACCACACCCACACACAGGACCAGGACAGTTTAACCAGAGCCATACACCAATAGACACAGTGATCAGAACTACTGTATCTGGGATCAAATGGATTAGAATAATCAACCCAGAGCTGGTTTATGAGGAGTCCTGACACTTGACATTCCTCCCGTTAAATCACAGTATGACTGCAGAACACCAGAGGGCGCCAGTGAGTCCAAGATGGACTGGTGAATGGCGTTAAGTGTAAAGTTGGTCTGGTGGACAGAGAGCGCATGTGCCCGGTACAGCCTCATTTTATGTGTACACGCCAATATTCTTTTCTCATTTTTTAATTAGATAGATTTCTGTATTTTCTGTTCAATGTCTTAATTGAATTGTTCGAGAGGGAGAGGCGAGGCAAGAGCACAGTGAGAAGTTCAGGAGCAGAGAGCTCGCCTGTGAGACGGATAGTTTTTACTTCGAGGCTTTGGAAGTAAATGTCGTCTACACCACTTTCGTGTTGGTTAGTAGCATTCTCACATTTTATTGTCATTCTTGTTATCTGAGCTTCCAGGTGAGAGTTGGTGAGCTAGAAAAGTACACGGTAGCCTGGCCGCTCGTGCACCGAACCTGCTAAAGAGGGAGCACGAGCTCGGAAAGCCATTATTCTCTGAACACGAGACCTTTGTTGCGTGCAAGGAGAGACTTTTATTCTGCATGATTAAGACGGAGAGCCCGACCTAGAGTTTGTGAGGAGGACTGAGACTTCACAAGAACGTCCGAGGGGACCCCGACACGATTGGAACCTCGTGTGGTGTGAGGGTCTGGAAAACCCTTTTGGCTTCTTTTTGCTCTTTACGGAGTGGATCGCGATTGGCTGATCTAATTAGTCTTGCCCTCGTACTACCTCTATATGACCACTAGATGTCACCCTGTACCTGCTTGTATCTACATAGGGTTTACCTGACTCCCTCACCTTGAAGAATCTGTAACTATCTCAGGGGAGCCAGTAGAGAGGTTTCTGTTGGTGCATGTGCCTGTGGTATCTGTGTGTGGTTGTGGTCCCTTGTCCTCTCAGTGTGTGCAGGTACAGCTGGAGTTTGGGGGTGTTAATATGACCCTGAACAATTTTCCTCAAAGAAGGTAGAATGAATATGTTTTCTGATCATACTCTAATACTCAAACACATTTCCTGATCATTCCACAAATATAAAATAATATATTCTGATTTACCCATAGATCACCCAGTCAGTCTGATCATTTGAACCTAGAGGACAAGGTGAGAGTGGAGGGTGTGTAGTGTGAACTGTGTGGTGAGGTGAGTGTGGAGGGTGTCTAGTGTGAACTGTGTGGTGAGAGGAGTGTTAAAGGTGTGTAGTGTGAACTCTGTGGCGAGGGGAGTTTGGAGGGTGTGTAGTGTGAACTCTGGTGAGAGGAGACCAGCCATACTCTGATCATCCAGAGAGATTTGACGTCTGGTGTCAGGTGTTGTGTAAGGAGAGTGTGTGTGGACGCTGTTACTGGGAGGTTGAGTGGAGCAGTGGGGGATGGGTGGACATATCAGTCTCATATAAAGATATCAGCAGGAAAGGACGGGGTAATAAGTGTGTGTTTGGACTCAACACTCAGTCCTGGAGTCTGTGGTGTTCTTCTACTCTCTCTTTCTGGCACAACAACATTGAGACTGAGATCTCAGACCCACCGTTCTCTAGAATAGGAGTGTATGTGGATCATACACACATTACTACACACATTAGTCTTTTAGCTCCCCCTGTTTCCATCACTGATCATAGGATTTGTTCTGTTTTTAATTAACACGTGTGATATTACTTATAGTCCTAAACACTTTTAAAATGACAGCCAACAGCGGTCCTTTTGGATTTGGTTTTCTTTGTATGTGTACAAATATATTTAGTTTGATGCTTGAAATGTGGAGTTTAGTTTATTTTGAGCTGCCTTTTCAAAATAAGTGGATATTTTCTGTGAATTTTAGATCACAATTCATTTTGTTTGTTTCTTACATAACTGTGCCTGTAACTGAATCAGACTACACATCATATATTCAATGTATTGTTAATCCATCTACAACTCAAAAACCAGAGTAAAACCCTCCCAAACCAAAAATGTGCACTTGAAGTTCATTTTATTAAGTAAACTTCTTTTTATTAAGTACAGTTCAAATATACTAATATCAAGGTACTTGGAGTATACTTGCAAGTGTGATATTTCAAATCTTCTTGGGACTAAATTGGTGCACTTTCTAGTTTATTAAAGTATACTTTCTGTTTTTTGAGCAGAGACTGAGTTGAATGCAGATAAAAGGTGTAATAATGAAAACGGCTGATCCGTCAGTGTAGTCAAAACACAAGGAGAGGTGATATCCAGCAAACACAAGGAGCAGGAAAAAGAAAACCCCAAACCAGAATAGCATACAAAGAACACCAATGCTAAGAACTGTGGAGCAGACAGACAAGACTTTGCAATGAAAGACTGGATGAACTGAACTTATATAGTTGAACACATTAAGGATAACTAATACATGATATACAGTTAAGTCCACTTTAGGTCTAAGAGTAGTAGTCTCTGAGTACACTGAGTTTACATCTAGTTTTATTTTGTACTGCAACTATTCCGGGGGACTTCTCATAAAGTGAAATTATAGTTAGTTTACTATTTATATACTTCTATCCCACTTTCTAGTTTATGAAAATAAACATAAATATACTCTCATTAAACTAATGGATTGTTTTGTATACTGCAAATACACCTGTAAGCTTTTCTTTAAATAAACTTAACAATATACATATGGTTTACTACTGACTTATTTTTGCAGTTAAGAGCATACTACAGGGTTGCTACTTAGCTATTATTTCATACTTGACACTTACCTTAAATTGTACTTTAACTAGGCTTGAAGTTAACTGATATGATCACTACAATATCAAAAAATTCTATTTAAAAATTACCAGTACATGTTCTGTAAAATCAAAGGACAATTCCTTCAATCATTAAACAGAATTTTCCATTAAAGAACAGTACAGGTTCCATATCAAAAAACATCCATTAGAAAATAGAAATTGTACGTTTATTACTTGTTTGATAATTTTACCATCTTCTTTCATCAAATAAACAAATAAAGCTTTGCATATAACACAAGGAGGTGATGATGAGGCACAGAAGGAGCAAGAGGCAAAGTTCACAGAGTCTTTATTCTCCCTGACTGGAGCAACAACACAAAACGAGGGCAGCGGTAAGAAACCAGTGTAGTAAAAGGCTTGTGCAGGACTGAGTACCGACGGCAGCTCGGTGTTGACTGAGAGGCAACATGCAGCGCAGATGGTAGGAACCTGCGGGCTTATATTTTATTCTGCAGTTTCATAACGGAAGGAGAAGTTATACCGTCTGCACTGGAGTAACCAGGTAAGTGTTTAGGTAGATAGGTACACTGCAGCACTGGATGATGAAGACCCGGTTGTGGGGCTAAAGACAGAATTGTTGAAGGCTATTGAGAGGTCATACCTACCAAACTGAAACTGGTGTCTCCGGTTTGGACTGCTGCCTTCTATTAGATGGTATTAGAAGGTATTAGGTGGCCATTGACTGTATATAAGGACGTGGCTAGGGATGCTGCATTGTTTCACTAGTATAGCATGGTATGAGAGAGGAGTGTTAGTATTAAAGGGATTCAGTAGTGGAGCATGGTATGAGAGAGGAGTGTTAGTATTAAAGGGATTCAGTAGTGGAGCATGGTATGAGAGAGGAGTGTTAGTATTAAAGGGATTCAGTAGTGGAGCATGGTATGAGAGAGGAGTGTTAGTATTAAAGGGATTCAGTAGTGGAGCATGGTATGAGAGAGGAGTGTTAGTATTAAAGGGATTCAGTAGTGGAGCATGGCATGTGACAGGAGTGTTAGTAATAAAGGGATTCAGTAGTGGAGCATGGTATGTGACAGGAGTGTTAGTAATAAAGGGATTCAGTAGTGGAGCATGGTATGAGAGAGGAGTGTTAGTATTAAAGGGATTCAGTAGTGGAGCATGGTATGAGAGAGGAGTGTTAGTATTAAAGGGATTCAGTAGTGGAGCATGGTATGTGACAGGAGTGTTAGTAATAAAGGGATTCAGTAGTGGAGCATGGTATGAGAGAGGAGTGTTAGTATTAAAGGGATTCAGTAGTGGAGCATGGTATGAGAGAGGAGTGTTAGTAATAAATGGATTCAGTAGTGGAGCATGGTATGAGAGAGGAGTGTTAGTAATAAATGGATTCAGTAGTATAGCATGGTATGAGAGAGGAGTGTTATTATTAAAGGGATTCAGTAGTGTAGCATGGTATGACAGAGGAGTGTTAGTAATAAAGGGATTCAGTAGTGGAGCATGGTATGAGAGAGGAGTGTTAGTAATAAAGAGATTCAGTTTGTTTGAGAGGGGCTATAAATATAGGTAGATGGGGTGAATATTAACACTGAGACCACATTAACACTGAATCCACATTAACGGTGCCACTGGGGCTAAGTACATCTTTAAAATCGTGGATTTTATGGGTTGTGTCTGCTAATAGTATAGAGCTTAAAGAGGTGCGGCTTGTTTAAACATGAGTTTGGACAGGGGTGAAGCTGAGACACCAGACCTCACTGTTGAGACTTCTGAAGGTGTCGTGGGCTTCATTCAACAAAACATTGGCACTTGTAGATGGTTAAAGACTACGAGGTACACACAACCTTCATATGTGCATTAGGCCCATAGACTGTATCATATATGTGTCATACATCAGTTTTTTACATTTTATTTTTTTGAATTATTTTGGTTCGATTAAACTTGTAAGTGTGAACGCCAAGCAAACCAGGCCCAAAACGTAACAATATAGAATTTTCCTGTTTGGTTTGCACTAAGGGAACCAAACTACAGGTATGAACACACTCTAAAAAGTAATTTTGTACTTTTAAATTAATTTGGTTTTTTTTACATTATACACATAAAATTCACCAGACATACTCGGGATTAAGAACATATTTGTTGTCTTCATGAATCAACGTTTTCACAATATCTCTGTAATGGCGTAAATGTGTGGTTGAAGTAATCAAGAGGAGTGTCAAGGATAGTAAGTTTATGATGGAAAGATTTATAATCCTGTGGATAGTAGAAGTCAAGGATAGTATACTTGTCTGAATATGCCAAGTACACTTAAGTATCATTTTGTCTAGTATATATCCGATAAATTCATAAAAAGTAAACTGACAGCACACTCACTTATTTGTAGTTTATAAGAAGTAAACTAATAGCACTGTGGCAAAAACCAAAGGTAGCAACCCAACGCAGGTCTCCAAGCCTGACCTTACAGGTAATAAACACATGCCCTGACCAGCAGACCAAAGAGTCACCTCCCTGGCACAGTAGTCAGAGCACCCTTTTAACCTTCCTAAGTGAAGCTCTCCGCACATCACCCTCTCACCTGCAGGGGGTGGTAGTCTCTGTCACCACAAGCACAGCTGAATACATTTTTTATGTAAGGGCTGTTTCCTATTTCCTATTTACTGTATTCCAGATCAGCTGGACTTGGTTAATAAAACTCTGTTCTCATTTTACTGATGAAACAGCAATGTTGTGGTGATTGGGAATAATACATTATCATACGTGCCTTCCAGCATCTTAATCTTTTAACCAGTACATCGAAAAGAAACACTAGAAACTTTGGATCTGCAAAAACAAAAAATAAGAACAGTTTATACACCTGTTCTTTAAAGATGAATCATAGTGTCCCGGTCTGATTAAATAAATGTAAAAAACAATGCACTTGTCTGTACCTAAACACTAAAACTGCCTTTAATCCTTTATGTTGTTCAAATTTTGAACTCACACAGTCATGGAGGGATTGGTTGTCATGTCTTTTGACAACCTTTTTGACAATTCTGAATTCTCTCAAAAACATTTTGCACATTTATGTTTCATAGATGTTCAGAGTTTGTGATCCTGTAATGACATTGTCTATCAGACACACTGGATGTTATGTGATATGCACTAGTGTAAATTACTCAAATAAATTTGAGTCTGTTTAATCAAGCAGTTTAAATAGCATACATGTCAATCATACCCAGATCTCTCCCTACACTCTAACAGCTACAGCCTTCTCCTTTAATGTCTAACACTATTCTTGGTATTTGTTAGGATCCTCCTCTTTCTGCCGATGACACTCTCACACACACAGAACCAGGAAGCCCCTCCTACTCTGTTCACAGAAAACGAAACTAAACTCAGAGTGCTGCTCTCTCAGTGTCGGACTACGGGAAAATGGCAGAGGCCAGAGTTTCAGAAGATCAGGACCAGTTCAGCTGTCCAGTCTGTCTGGATCTACTGAAGGATCCAGTGACTATTCCCTGTGGACACAGTTTCTGTATGGTGTGTATTAATGCCTGCTGGAATCAGGATGATCAGAGGGGAATCTACAGCTGCCCTCAGTGCAGACAGACTTTCAGTCCAAGGCCTGTTCTATGCAGAAACTACATGCTGGCTGAAGTGTTGGAGAAACTAAAGAAGACAGAACTCCAGGCTGCTTCTCCTGTTCACTGTTACGCTGGACCTGGAGATGTGGAGTGTGATTCCTGCACTGGGAGAAAACACAAAGCCATCAAGTCCTGTTTGGTGTGTCTGGCCTCCTTCTGTGAAACTCATATCAGACCTCACTATCAGTCTCTTGCCTTTAAGAAACACACACTGGTTAAAGCCTCCTCAAGACTACAAGAAAAGATCTGCTCTCAACATGACAAACTGACTGAGCTATTCTGTCGTACTGATCAAAGCTTCATCTGTCATTTGTGTAAAATGCATGAACACAAAAGTCATGATACAGTGTCAGCTGCAGCAGAAAGAACTAAAAAACAGGTGAGAACAAGAAATCTTGTAGAATTAGTTCATGATAGTTCTATTTCTTCTGTAGAATTACTTACATTTGTCCAGTAAAGAACATAATTGTTCATTTCAGTTGTTATTGTTATGGGAATTATTTGGAAATTACTTACTAAAATCGTGAGTTTTGTGAGTAAGGTAGTGGCAAATAAAATTAGTGCTTACTAAGCTTTAGAAATGAACAGTACAAATCAGTCAGTGAACATTAGAATAGCCAAAACCCATCTTGATGCTTTTATACTTTCGGTGCAACACATGACAGTCTGTAATCTCTGTGGAATAAAAGTGAACTTTATCTACTTACCTGGCATAAATGTTTAAACTCACAGCTCATAAGTTACAAACAGTTGCACATACTGTATTCACCCCCCAGACTGAGCTACAGGAGGAGCAGAGGAAACACCAGCAGAGAATCCAGGAGAAAGAGAAGAAGGTCCAGGAGCTGAAGCAAGCTGTAGACACTCTTAAGGTGAGTACTGAGCACAGAGATGCTGGAGCAGCTATTTCAGAGCTCAGTCAGGCCTCTCCTCCAATCAGCTAATGAGGAGACCAGTGTTGGGACACTTTGGGATCCTACACAACCACAGTGTACACTGTAGGTCATCCAGGGTCACAGTGAGAGTGAATAATAGTTCAGCTTTAAATGGACCTTCATCTTGTCTGCGTGTCTCCTAACAGCGCTGTGCACAAGCAGCAGTGGAGGACAGTGAGAGGATCTTTACTGAGCTGATCTGCTCCATTGAGAAAATGCGCTGTGAGGTGAGAGAGCTGATCAGAGAACAGGAGAAGACTGAATTGAGTCAAGCTGAAGGACTCCTGGATCAACTAGAGCAGGATATTGCTGATCTTAAGAGGAGAGACACTGAGCTGGAGCAGCTCTCCCACACAGAGGATCACATCCATTTCCTCCAGGTAGAAAACTCTGTCTCAGCTACAGAGGAACCTGCTCCTCATCAAGTTTCCATAATGACTCTTCACAAATGATTGTTAAGGCAACAATAATTAAAACATTAGATAATATATATATATGTACTCTAGTTTACATTCATTCTTGACCATGACGTCGTTCTCTGTAGAGTTTCCCATCCCTCTGTGTCTCTTCTGGATCTGTGGACTCATACAGCATCTCTGTCCATCAACCTGCCTCATTTGATGGTGTGAAGAAATCTCTCTCTGATCTGAAGAAGCGAATAGAGACATTCTGCAAAGAGGAAATGAACAGTATGTCTCCACATGGTAAGAGGAGCACAGTGTTTCCAAAGAGCATCAAAGGGGTCAAACAAACCTTTCTAATTGTCCCATTATTATTATTAGATTCTCACACTCTCTCACTCTCTCTTTGTCTCACACACACCCTATTCCTATTACTTCCTGAATATTATTTACATAAAGATTAGAGAATGTTTTCTTTTAAAAACAGATTATCCCACTTAGACTTTCTATTCATTCATTCATTCATTTTGATTGTGTTTCTTCACAGTTGCAGCAGTTCAGATGAATTCACGCTCAGAGCCAAAGACCAGAGATGATTTCCTGAAATGTAATACATACACATGTGTACAAAGAAACACATTTAGCTCTTTTTTAGATTACTGTCAGATGACTCTGGATCCAGTCACAGCGCATCACTGTCTCATTCTGTCTGAAAAGAACAGAGTGGTGACAAACGGTGGGAGAGTCCAGCCATACTCTGACCATCCAGAGAGATTTGACCACTGGAATCAGGTGTTGTGTAAGGAGAGTGTGTGTGGTCGCTGTTACTGGGAGGTTGAATGGAGCAGTGGGGGATGTGGGGACATATCAGTCTCATATAAAGATATCAGCAGGAAAGGACAGGGTAATGAGTGTAGGTTTGGACACAACACTCAGTCCTGGAGTCTGTGGTGTTCTTCTACTCTCTCTTTCTGGCACAACAACATTAAGACTGAGATCTCAGACCCACCGTCCTCCAGAATAGGAGTGTATGTGGATCACAGTGCAGGAACTCTGTCCTTCTACAGAGTCTCTGACAAAATGACCCTCCTACACACAGTCCACACCACATTCACTCAGCCCCTCTATGCTGGATTTGGCATCACTCTTGGATCTACTGTGAGGTTATGTGATCCAAAATAATGTGTTATTTCACTTCATTAAGTTGATTTAATTAGGAGTCAGATCAGTTTTAGTGAGTATCTGCACACATTAGTCTTTCAGCTGCACCTGTTTCCATCACTGATCACAGGAGTTCAGGGAAGAGGAGAATAAACACAGACACAATCCCTCTACACACTTTACAAATGTTCACATGAGTAGTTGAAACATTCATGCACACTGACATTCTGGAGGCAAATAAAAATGAAGTCATTAGAATAGGGCGTGTCAAAAGAGGAGCTGTAAGTAGAAAGTGATTATATATATAAAACTTTCCTGATTACACCACTGTTTACACCACACTCTTAATTAAAACATTATTATATTTTAATTAAGAAATTTTTGAATTACCAAACAATCCTAAATACTAGATGAGGAAGGACCTCTGTCTGAACTTCCCTGCTTCTCTGGAAATCTTGAATGCCTCTCTCTCTCTCTCTCTCTCTCTCTCTCTCTCTCTCTCTCTCTTTCTCTTATAGCTGCACTATAACTGAATCACCCTACATATCACTTCTACAAAGGGCACTTTATCACTCTACTACATAAACACCAGAGCCAAGCTCTGTAATCCCTCATCTCCTGTATATGGGATCACCTGTATTAGACTGATACACCTCAGTTACTGTCTACACACTGTCAATATGTAATACAAAAATTTAATTGAAGTATGATAATAAAGACTTACAATAAAGACTTACTCTTATTTACTTACTTAAGATGCCCTCTTTTGTTGATTTGGATTAACGCAGTTTCAGTCTATTGTAACATTAATTATTTTTTTGTGTGTGAATGGGCTCCGTTTTCAGAATTAAAATCGTATTACATTTTGTTTGCAGTTTTAAGGTTATGTTCACTGAAACTGAGTCTGAGGGTTTGTATCTGAGGGTCTCTCTTTTAAACCTCACAAGTCATTTAATTTTTGTGTTTGGGGTCAGTCAGAGGAGGATGGGCCCCTCTTTTGAGACTTTTGAGACTTGAGAGTTCCTTTAAAAGTTTCCTCGTCATTCTCTAGGGAGTTTTTCCTTGTTTCTTTGGCTTGCTCACTGGGGGCTTGGCCTTGGAAAATCTGCTTTATGACAACAGCTGTTGTTTAAAAAAAAGAGCTGTAAAAATGTGTAAGACATCCCTGATGACTACAATACATTAGTATGACTACTATAATTTTCTGATTTTAATTAACACATTGTGAAATTCCTTATAATCCTAAATCCTACTTTTAAAATGACAGCCACCTGCTGGCCTTTTGGATGTGTTTTGCTTTATGTAAATATATATTACGTTTGTGACTTGGATGATTTTAGTTTATTATATCCTACTTTTTAAAAATCAATTGATATTTTCAGTGAATTTTTAGATCACTAATCATTCCCTCATATACAGCAGATCATGTTGGTTTCTTACATAACTAAACCTCTCACTAAATGTGTAGTGTTTGAGACAGTGCAGGTAAACCAGGGTCCAGTCCCCTGTTTCCATCTGAGGGTCTTTCACACTTTATTCCCCACTCGCTTTTCCAAATTCTTTAAAAATTACATTCCTGCCTGATTAAAATTGATCAATTGTAATTTCAGAGAAATCAGAAATTTTCTGTACATAAACTTAATTTATTGTTTGTTCCCTTGAGTTGTCCAAATACATTTTGAAGAACTTCAGACACTGAAATCACTCCACCCAGATGCTCCTCCCCAAAGAGGAGGAGCCCCAGATAAAGAGGGCGGGCCAGAGTAACCAAACTCCAGCTCTACCTGGACACACTGAGAGGAGGAGAGACCAGGACCAGGACAGTTTAACCAGAGCCATACACCAATAGACACAGTGATCAGAACTACTGTATCTGGGATCAACTGGATTAGAATAATCAACCCAGAGCTGGTTTATGAGGAGTCCTGACACTTCACATTCCTCCCGTTAAATCACAGTATGACTGCAGAACACCAGAGGGCGCCAGAGAGTCCAAGATGACTGGAGGTGAATGGAGCTAAATGGCTAAAAATGAAAAATGATAAGTGTCTCACCACTTGGCCAAGATCTTCCTTTAAATTTATAAAGCGTAAGTATGTATTACCCAGAAATAATGAGGAAAATGTACATGTATGTTTCATTTTTTTCTACAACAAACAGACTTCGGGCACAGATTTTCTTCTCTCCTTAATCCTCCCCCTCCCCCTCCTTCCTCATCTCTTACGCCTGAGGATTTCATCACCTTCTTTGAGGAGAAGGTTGCAGCAATCCGCCAGTCCTTTTGCTTTGTTCTCACTCTTCCCACCAGTGTGCATTCCCCAACATCCAACTCTCTGATCTCTTTTTTTCCTCTCTCCTCAGTTGAAATTCTTCAGCTCCTGACTTCTAGCAATCTGACTGCATGTCCGCTGGATGCAATTCCTTCCACTCTGTTCTAGACAATCTCAAGAGATCTGCTGCCAACTGCATTCAAATCCACCAGGGTGGTACCAATCCTCAAGAAACCCACACTCGACGGCTCCAACGTTACCAACTGCAGACCAGTATCACTTCTCTCTTTCCTCTCAAAAGCCCTTGAACGAGCAGTTTACAATCAATTTTCTCTTTTTCTCACTCAGAACCAGCCACATGATCCCAATCAATCTGGCTACAAACCGGCACAGAAACAGCCCTCATAGCAGTGACAGAGAAAGTTCATGCTTCCAAAGCAGCCAAACTATCATCTGTTTTGATTCTTCGAGACCTTTCGGCAGCCTTTGACACAGTGAACCACAACATTCTCCTCTCTGTTGTCTCCAGGCTTGGTGTGACTGGCTCTGCTTGGAGATGGTTTCAGTCCTATCTGGAGGGACGGTCCTATCAGGTGACATGGAGAGGATCCACATCCAAACCGTGTAGACTCTCCACTGGTGTTCCCCAAGGCTCAGTATTAGGCCCCCTTCCCTTCTCTTTGTATACTCATTCTCTTGGTGATGTAATATCTTCTCATGGTTTCTCCTGCGATGAAACTCAATTCTTCTTTTCCACCTTCTGACACGCAGGTCTCCAAACATATCTCAGCATGCTTGACTGATATTGCATCATGGACGACAGCCCAATACTTGAAGCTCAACCCCAGTAAAACCCAGCTTCTGTACATCCCAGGTACTCCCAACCCTTTCCATGACCTCACAATTTCTTTTGAGAACTCATTGGTATCACCATCTGAAGCTGCCCATAGCCTGGGTGTAACTTTGGACAACCAGTTGTCGTTCTCAACTCATGTTCCAAAGCTAACCCTGTCTTGCAGATTTCTCCTTTGTAACATACGAAGGATTCGACTCTTTCTCTCGCAGGAAGCTACCCAGGTACTTGTGCAGTCTCTTGTGATCTCAATGCTAGACTACTGCAACTCACTACTTGCTGGTCTTCCTCTAAGAGCCATCAAACCTCTTTAACTTGTCCAGAATGCAGCAGCGCGACTGGTCTTCATTCTTCCGAAGTTCACATTACTCCACTGCTGCGCTCCCTTTATTGGCTTCCAGTAGCTGCACGCAGATTTAAATCAGATTTAAAACATTGATGCTTGCCTACAAAGCCAAAAATGGACCAGCCCCGTCATAAATTGAGGTCAATGGTCAAAGCCTGACCCATACCTCAAGTACGGCTCGACTTGAAATACCGTGTATCAGTTCTCATGGAAGACAAGCATCGAGACTATTTTCTGTCCTGGCTCCAAGAAGGTGGAATGAACTCCCACTTGCTGTTCGGACAGCAGAGTCCCTTGCAGTCTTCAAACGCAGACTTAAGAGCCATCTATTCAAGGAATATTTAAATGACAACTGACCCTGCTCCTATATTGACTGAATAAATTAATACTTATTGTAGGGTGTTGTTTATTACATTGATGTTGATTAACAAACTCTAGCACTTATTGTTTATTACACTTATCATTGTTTAAGATAGACCTTATGTATTTTGTACTTCTAGGCATCAGCAGTGATCCCTGTATTTCTACAGTATTCTAGATCATTGGTGTATTGGACTCAAATCTGCTGTACTGGCTAGGATGGCAAAATGTAAATGTAAATGTAAATGTAAATGCAGTAGGATGCTAGTATTTGTGCTATGGAGTGCTGATGGACTGCTAGATTATATGAAATGCTTGGGTCCTACTGAACAAAACACAGACATGTGTGGTGGTTTGTCCACTTTCAGTCGGGGAGGAGCCAAATCCAAATACCGTATTAACCATAGCACAAAGTGGGATTTTGTAAATATTTATTTCATAAAAATATATTTAAATTGTATGCTTCCATGAAGAAAAAAACAAATAGCTGGTGTTCCTCATAACTGTGAGGTAGGTTATAATGTTCCTTATCTTGCATTTTCCTACTGGACCTGTAATATGTGGAGTGTAGTTTGTTTGACTGGGAGGAGATTAGTCTTCATTAGCTCCGGCAGTACTAGCTAGCTTCTATTGCATTAGAGAGTTTCTTTGCCTGTTTAAGGTTCTTAGCTATGAAAACAAGTGTGTCGATGTGGTCTTCTATCAGTCTCATTCTCCTTGGATTGCTCTGTTTAGTCTGTTTAGGCTTCATTGGGGTTTTGTCATATTTTGTGTGTTTGTGTGGTATCCTGAATAGATTAATTTGAGTTCTTAGTAACAAAAATAAAAAGAATAATAAGAACATTCATATTTTGAGGTTAAGCTTTACACACAATGCTCCGTTTTAAACACCAGTGTTTTACCGTTTAAAATTTGACCACATTAAATTTAACAGTTAAGTAGGCTACATGCTTGATAGCCAATTTGCAATGGAAACACGAACAGGTGAGCATCATGAGCTCATATGGCAAGACAAGTTATTAGCTAAAAAAGGGACTGTTTATGTGTATGAGGGTATGATGTGGTTGTCAAATCTCAAAGGTTGTTCCAATAATTTATTCTGTGGAAAAAAGGAGTTCTTTCTTTTTACTATTTAAATTTACAGTCACTATACGATCACATTGTCTTTGTTTGCTGGTTTTATTTTATTAATCAACTTGTCAGTTCTTTTCATTATTACATACATTGTGTGAGTTACACATGAGGCTATATGAGTATATATATTAGCCATGTAGCAGTAGTGTTGGGTACTCTACTGAAGAGGTTCTTGAGCAGATGCAGCAGTAACCTAAAATGGGACCGTTTATGTGTATGCAGGCAAGAGCTGATAATAAAGACC
This sequence comes from Electrophorus electricus, assembly GCF_041902795.1. Lineage (NCBI taxonomy): Eukaryota > Metazoa > Chordata > Actinopteri > Gymnotiformes > Gymnotidae > Electrophorus > Electrophorus electricus. The sequence goes on from NC_137498.1 coordinate 2,610,699, forward strand.
ATCCAATAAGGGAAAGCAGATAAGAGCGCTGAGTCATTTGAGTTTGGAGTCTGGACCACAAGCACACACACACGCACGTCATGTGCAGTACAGAGTCTTCCTATTCTGTTCAACAGGAGAACTGCTAGTTAGACGTGCGTAGAAATGAAACACATAAAAACTTAAACATTTAAAAAATATTCTGAGGTTTCTGGCCATCGTCCTGTCAAAGGGGCCATCAGGGCATTTGTGTGATAATATAATGAGAGATTGTGTCTGACTTAATCTGTTCAGTCTGCTGCAGGAGTCAATCAGGAATTATGAAAGTAACCATTTGGGCTTAAAAATGTGTTTGTCTATTTGTTTACTTTTTGTAGGTTGGTGAAGTCCAGCTGGTTCTGTCTGAGGGCTTCGTTCTGAACATCATCCATCCAGACTGAGTCATGGCAGCAAAGGGGATCCAGAGAGCAGCAGATGACAGTGATCACAGCATTGAAGGAGGACGTCCAAACCTCTCCGCTGAGGAGATGTTAGTAGAACTGATGATTCATATCTAGACATCCACTGATCAAGGGGGAGATTAGAATCAAAGCAGGAAAATTCATTTTGAAATTCTGGAAAATGGCTGATGATTTACAGAACATCTTAATATGAAATTAAATATTAAACAGTACTACAGGGGGTGTTTATATCCAACTTCAATAACCACTTTAAACAACCGAAAAAATGCAAATTAATATAACAATATATACAGATTATTTTTAGGTTTTAGATATTTAAAAGAAGGAAAAAGATGTTAGACTGCATTTTTGATGATACTGAATAAATGGCACCTTGCAGTATGAAAAATTCAGTTAAAATGAAATGTACCATTTTTTGTTTATGGCTAATTCTGCCAAACAATCCTGGGTTATAAATTGAGCTTCTTCAGTTTGACACTTGAGCTACAAGCCTAATGCAGATAAATTATTTAAGCTTTAACCTCCTGTGAGCAAGGACCCCACCTGTGTAACGGTGGATATGAAGGGAACTCAGTGAAGTAGGGAGGACCTTCACTGAGGATGTTTACTGCCAGTTTAATGATCTGATCATCTGATCATTCAGTGTGGATCTGTGTTCTAATGGAAGAACAGTAAAAGAGTGTTATAGCAGGAGGGTGTTAGAACATGCTGGGTATTAAAGCAGGAGTCTCACAGCTGTTTTAAACACACGTGTCTGGTGTCTTTTGACTATCCATCAGTGTCCTCAGCACACCCTTCACACACAGCTGCATGCAGTTTGCACAAGTGCTAACTGTTGGTATAAATGTCCATTAGAAAACTACATTACCCACAAACCTCCAGTGCAAAACTAAAGAAGGAATGATATTGTTCTCTGTGCAGGAAAATGGCAGAGGTCAGACTTTCAGAAGATCAGGACCAGTTCAGCTGTCCAGTGTGTCTGGATCTACTGAAGGATCCAGTGACTATTCCCTGTGGACACAGTTTCTGTATGGTGTGTATTAATGACTTCTGGGATCAGGAGGATCAGAGGGGAATCTACAGCTGCCCTCAGTGCAGAGAGACTTTCACTCCAAGGCCTGTTCTACGCAGAAACTACATGCTGGCTAAAGCGCTGCAGAAACTGAAGAAGACAGAACTCCAAGCTGCTTCTCCTATTCACTGTTACGCTGAACCTGGAGATGTGGAGTGTGATTCCTGCACTGAGAGGAAACACAAAGCCATCAAGTCCTGTTTGGTGTGTCTGGCCTCCTTCTGTGAAACTCACATCAGACCTCACTATCAGTCTCTTGCCTTTAAGAAACACACACTGGTTAAAGTCATCTCAAGACTACAAGAGAAGATCTGCTCTCAACATGATAAAGTGACTGAGATCTTCTGTCGTACTGACCAAAGCTTCGTCTGTCATTTGTGTACAATGTATGAACACAAAGGTCATGATACAGTGTCAGTGTGATGGGGCAAGCCAAGTCAGACACTAGCAGATAAGAGGTAAAACTTTTATTACAATCCAAATCTGTAGTGTTGAATCATCAAGGGTCAGAACCACAAAAACAAAGCCAGGGGTAATCACAATCATGAAGAAAAAACAGTCTGAGTCAATAACCAGAGATCAAACAAAAATGATTTACCAGAGAAGAAAAGGTGAGAGCTACCACGAGTCCTGTGTCATGCCAACAGTCAGACCATTCATATGTGGGGTTGCTTCTCATCCAAGGGTGTGGGTTGGTTCAAAATTTTGCCTAAGAACACTGCCATGAATAAGGAATGGTATTAAAACATCCTGCAAGAGTAACTTCTCCCAACGATCTAGGAGCAATTTGGTGATGAACAATGCTTTTTCCAGCATGACACAGCACCATGTCACAAGGCAATAGTGATAACCAAGTGGCTTGGCAAACAAAACATTGAAATTTTGGGTCCATGGCCAGGAAAATCCCCAGATTTCAATCCCATTGAGAACCTGTGGTCTATCCTCAAAAAGAGGGTGGACAAACAAACTCAAAAACTGTAATCAACTCTAAGCACTAATTAGGCAAGAATGGGTTGTCATCAGTCAAGATTTTGCCCGGATTTATTTGTCAATAAAAAGTTAAAAAAACAAAAACAAAACAAACTTATGAAATACTTATAATTGTACTTCACTATATATATATATATATATAAATATAAAAATATATATATATAATATATATATATATATATATATATATATATATATATATATATATATATATATATATATATATATATATATATATATTTATTTATTTATTTATAATAATTATTATTATTTTATTATTATTTTTATTTATTTATTTTATTCTCATCTGTTATATTTCATGTTTTCTGTGTTTTAGGAGCAAAGAAATCCCCTCTGGTCATTTACACTTCTGTGTGCAGTAAGCAGTTTAATTCAAGAGCTCAGGCCTACCTGGCTTTATGTGTCAAGTTATTAAAGGGAATGTGTAACTTTTCCCTTATTTTGTTTTATTTGTAGTCAGCTAAAGTAAAATGATTCGAAGAAATCTGAACCCCTCTGGAGTGAGAAAAAGGAAATCAGTATTCATGACTTAGATGTGAACGAGTTAGTTAGACCGACTCCCTTGTTAACGCCCCTTCAGATATCCAGACGTAGTAAGAGTTAGGGACCTTTTTCCCAGGTTTTTCTTTGAAGAAGTGGTTGATGTAATTTCGGAGAGTTTAGGAAAAAAAATTTTTCCAGTCCAGAACATCTCACAAAAAAAATTTAGAATTTGTTTTCTTAGAATTTGTTTTCTTTGTTAATTTGTCCATCTGTCGTCTTTACAGTTTTAATGTTAGTTTGTCTGCACCAGTTTTGATTCACACGACACCAACATCAAAATTTATTTTGTCTTTTCATCGTTGATAGAGTTGCAATTAGTTATGTACAGCCAGCAGCAATTAGTACCAAATTGTCAACTGAGAATTCAGCGTTGGGGTAGATTACAGAAATCAGCGTTGGGATACATTACAGAATGGTTCATGGCAGAACCTCGGAGCCTGAAAAGAAAGTTCAGAGTATCAACCGGGTCACTGTGGTAGCGTAGAAAACTTTGGAATTAATTGCGGAACGTCACACAGTGTGAACGCAATAGAAGCACAAGCGGATGGTGACCTGAATAAGAATCTCAGTCCAAAAAGTAATGTCACGTAAAATAATAATTAAGTTTTCCATAAAATTAGAGTGCTGCTATATGAATCAGTAATTTAACATATTCAAACATCTATCACTACATGATCATAAATTCAACTACAGATTACCGCTGTTATATACAAAGATCAGCATTCTCGTGCAGAACTGAAATTGTGCACATGATTTTCACAAGACTTATTTTAATGTATTCTGTCTTGTTCAGAGAACAAGATGTTTTCAGACACCTGAACCGCTTGATTAAGAGTTTTGTGTGTGTGTGTGTGTGTGTGTGTGTGTGTGTAGCAATGTATTGCAATGGCTGAAGCATATGTAGCGTTCTAGTTAAGCCATCAATAGCAAACTTAAGAGCTCACACATATGGGTGCTTAAAATATAGAGAATACTTCTCTGTTTTTGAACGTGTGCACATCACTAGCAAATTTAGCTGTAGATGCTGGATGAGTCAGACCTCTTGGGGCTAAAAGGTTTTCTTTAACGTACAGAGGAGTGTGTTGGGCATCAGTGACATGAACTGATGTAAAATAATTAATTGTCATGAGGAATCGTAAAAACCTGTTTGTCAAACATGGATTTGGCTTATTTTCCAACCATAATAATTGTAGACGTCTCTGTATAATTTCATGTACAATAAATGAGCAGAAAGTGTTTTACATTGTGGAAATGGCTTTTTCTACCTTTGCATCATTTTATCTTTGCTGGCACTCCAGGTCAGAGCACAGCTATCGATAGTTTAAGTACTAATAATTGACCATTATTTATAGAATTGAAACAAATTGGCAAGTACAAATAAAACAGTAAGACACTGATAGTCAGTCTGCTTTCTGTTTTATTTTCTGTATTTTTTAGCAGTAACAGGATACACATATACTCCAAGACATAATTATAGACCAACACAAAGGGAAATAAGGCCTTTAATGCTCCAGAGGGGAAATTCAGATGTTACGCCAGTACAACATTTACATGATATGGTAAAATAGTAAAAATATAGTACAAAAATAGCATGGAAAATGTAGTATAATATAGTATAAAATGAGATATAGTAGTATAATATACAGTATAGTACAGAAGTGTGGAATATTACTTGCCACTCGCTAAAGTGAAAGAAATATATGAAATCAAAACAACTTGAAGAGTTTTAAGTATCTTCTGGTGTAACACAATGCATGACTAATTCTTGAACATTCAGAAAGAACAAAACACTTTCAGCGACGTAACTATCAAATCCTTATAGCATATGACATGTACCTGAAGACAGAAGGTTTAGCTCCATCTTAATCCTAGCAGTCTGACCTGTCAGGATCCTCCATCTTGAAGCGTTCACTTCACAACATGTAGGAATCACTGATAGAAAAACCTTCGCTTCTTAAAATGAGCTACCTTCTAAAGGGTACACAGCAGTTTAATTTTTATACACTTTTCCTTCATTTTTTTACATATTCCACAACTATGTCCAAATTATTACCATTATGTAAATTGATATTCAGTACTTATATCAGGTAGAGTTTGGTTCCATTATATTCAAATGAGGGACTTCTCTTTTTAAAAAAAATATATGATCTTGTATGCCCTCCTACTATTGATAATGCTGTTTCTTATATCACTTGGTACCCTTTTGCTAAAACAAACCAGAATAATCCACTTTGTTCTTGTTCAGTGGACTTTAAGTTCTCTGCACCGTGTCCTTAGATACCCACAGAAACATGATAAATCTTCATGCTTTCAAACACACTGTTGTACCATTCTAAGCCGATAGAGAGACCCACAACCGACAATGAGATCACAGGTTACCTTATGAGAACACAGGATAATATTTTGATCACTACTTTAACTTTCCTCAGTTCCCCCAATCACCAGATTATTAAATGCTCATCACACCTGTTCCTCAGTTGCCCCAATCACCAGATTATTAAGCACTCATCACACCTGTTCCTCAGTTCCCCCAATCACCAGATTATTAAATGCTCATCACACCTGTTCCTCAGTTGCCCTACTTATCCTCCATTAAACCCACAGAATTTAACCCGCAGTGTGATCCCTTCTCCTCTCATCCTGAGAGAAGCCAGCGTCTGTTTCGACACTAAAAGGAATCTCAGCCTGTTTTGTTTCATTTTCTTGTTGCGGCTCATCACTCTTTCAGTTACTTCCTGCTTTTACAAAAACACTCATATTGAAGACTTTTAAGCATCTTACTGTGTAATACACAATGCACGACTGATTCCTAAATATTCACAAAGAAGAAAACTCTCCTCACTCTCCCAGTCCCTTCCTGCTTTTACAATAACGCTCTCATCTTGCTTTGCGCTCAGGGTATGAATGCTCCTTGACAATGTCACAAGACCATTAAGAGGAAATGAAATACTGAAAGGCAGTTCCTGACTTTTTTTTCTATAAACAAACTTGGGTCTTATTTCCCCACAAATAAGTGTTTTTCTCTCCTGTTTTTTTTTTTTAGCTGCATTTGTTGCGTTAGGACTTTGGTTTCAGGTATATTAGGTTACATCATTTCAGGACCCAAGCCAATATGAAGAGCCTAATGTGTTTATGCTGTGTTTCTGTTCTACCGTACCTCTGCAATGCAGGTAAGATCACTTCTGACACAAGCTTTGTTCAAAATATGCTTCACAAATGCTGTTGGACTAGGTACTGTAGGTACTGAAGCAGGCTGTCTTCAAATAGATGACTCAATTTAACCTGAGTGTGTGTAGTTTGCATACATATAGCACTGGGTAAAAATACTCAGCCCTGTTAAATTATCAGTTTGTCTGAATTGCATATGACATTTACACAGTTTTAAAATATTATTTTGCAAATAGATATGCATTTAAATAAAATTTCTACTTGTTGCTTCTTGCTGCAACCTAGATTATGTTTACTCTGCGTTAAAAATGTGTTTTTGGTGATCGGATCGCATTCATATTTCATTTCACGCTTTAATACTAGCGTAGATGGAACACATTTTCAATATATGAATACAGTTATATAAATGGAAATACTTTTACCAAGTGAGTTCAATTTGAATACATGAACACACTCACAATCTGATAAACACGCTTGGGGAAATATTCTTCAGCACATTTCATGCAATTGCATATTTCTACCAGAGAGGTCGCCAATATCCCGAACATACATAGTGCAGATTTGTTTGGTGTTATTTAAAATTATTTTATTAATTTCTTAAAATAGTTTTAGTAATTATTAGCCTAAGTAAATAATCTTTAAAATATGCCCATTTATGCCCATATGCCAGTTAATATGCCCCTGTGTGAGGAAATATGCCCCTATGCCAGTTAACATACCCTGTGTCAGGAAATATGTCCCTATGCCAGTTAACATGTCCCTGTGTCAGGAAATATGCGCCTATGCTAGTATATAAGAGAAGAGCACTGTCTAATGCTTCTTTAGTTAACATATGTGTTGTTTGGTGCCTCTGTTCAAATATATGACCTCGTTTTATTGATAAAACAGGACTTAATGCCCAGTAGCCTCTAATGGTCTTACGTTCTCCTAATTACACAGATCACAGGTGTTTCTTAACTAGCTGAATATATTTTGTCTGCTGAGAAAGCATGTTTGGTTTGTATTTGTTCCTCTCTTCACAGGTGAACATTCTCTGTATGTATTTTCAACATTCATCGCTGGAAATACACCGTTCCCAGAGTTCAGTGCAGTGGTGATGCTGGATGATGTTCAGCTGTTCTATTATGACTCAGATGTAAAGAAGTTAATCTACAGAAACTACAAACCAGACCATGAAGCCACAATACAGAAAGATCTGATGTTAATATTTGATCACCAGTATATAGACATGAAAAACTGGGTTTTGGTTTTGGTCAAACAGTTCAATGTTACAAACGGTATGAACTCTTCAAGAACTCAATGTTCTTGACAGTACAGCAAAGCACAGTGCCATGAGTTGACCTTTCAGCTGTTTATCTGCTTCTCTGCCTGCCTACCTGTCTGTCTCTAGTTTTTTCACGATCTATATTTGTTACTCAAACTTGACATTGCTATTTTATCACAATGCACCTATTTTTCCAGAACTGCTTTACTAGTGATTATGCAGTAAACACAATCTATATAAACCTTAGAAGTGAGTTATTTGTTGGTTATCTTTGACTTATGGGCCTACATAAACAAAGCATTAGTGTATTTTGTATATTAATTTCTGCTTTTTATCAAATAACCAAATTTTTTTCATTTCCAGCATGACAAATGGAAGTTATTAAAAATAAATAAATAAATAAATATCAGAATCCCAGCATAACATACCAATGAATCAACAACAGGAACATGATCAATAACATTCTCTTTTCCATTCTGTGACAGGAGTTAATGTTCAGCAGAGACTGGCAGGATGTGAGCTGTTTGATAAGGACTCGCCAGGAATGCTGCGGTCATGGGAAGCTTTCAACGGAGTTGGACAAGGAGAGTTACTCTTTAACTCACAGCTCAACACCCTCACGCTTCCAGCATTGTTCACAAATCTGTGGGACACGTTTAAAAAGAATCATGTTCAGTGGCTGTATGCAAATGTTTACAGCCCTGTCTGCATCAAAGCACTGAAGGACTTGCTGCATGAGAACAGAAATCAAATCAGGAAGAAAGGTACCGCACCAATCTTTTGAACTCACCTGAGGATATGATTGGTCATTTTGAACACATCTGAGGATATGATTGGTCATTTGTTCAATCATATTCAGTTAAAGCTGCAGTCATAAACCTGTCATACTAATTTCTCTTCTGTGAGAACAGTGTTGATTGGTTTACCGTTAATTGGTTCACAGTGGACTCTCACTGGATCAAGATGTGAACGTGTTTTTAATAAACACTGGGAAGAAAATAATTTGGGCTGAATCACTGTTTTTGGAATGTAAAATCTGGACACAAAGTTTGTAGGGTTGGATTTCTCTTATAGACATTTTGTGATTGCTTTCCATTTGCAGTAGCCATTTCCTGATGCTTAAATAAGGTTTATTCAATGGTTTTTAATAATTAGGACACCTGGGTAATGAGGACACTGAACTGTTTTAATTGGTTGTGTTGCTTGTATTTAACTCCTCCTCTGAAGTAAAGCCCAGAGTCAGGCTCCTCCAGAAGGCTCCTACACACTCTGGAGGGGCCTTGCTGACCTGCCTGGCCACTGGCTTCTACCCGCGTCACATCAACCTGACCATGCTGAGAGACGGCCAACCCGTGACTGAGGAGCGTGTGATTGGAGGGGAGGTGCTGCCTAATGGAGACGGGATCTACCAGATGAGGAAGAGGCTGGAGGTCAGTGCAGAGGAGATGCGAGAGAAACACAACTACACCTGCACGGTCATGCACCTCAGCCTGGCCAACAAGATCGACATCAGCATGGGTATCAGCCCTCATCAGCCAGTGTTATTGTACACATACTGTCCAAATAAACATCCATCAATAACCCACAGATGATCCTTGGAATAATTAGTAGGAGATTAATTCCCACTTTTCCTCTGTTGGCAGAAATCAGGCTCCCTGTAGACGCGTCCACCATGACTGTGGTGGTTATGGTGCTTGGGCTGGTGGTTGTGTGTGTGATTGTTCCTGTCACTGTTTTCCTCGTATACCGCAGGAAACGCAACGGTGAGATGGATGTTTTGTCTTTCATTACATTTTGCATGTTGAATCCCAACTTTGTCTTAAATATATAACACATACTAGACTTATTAGTAAATGAAGACAAAATTAAGAGCTGTATTCTTCATATTTTTCTCCTGATTAACTATTGCTTTAGTAGACCTCATGTCTACCCTTAGATGCCTACCAGGCCAAACTCTGTATCCCAAGACCACAACCATTTATTATATATATATATATATATATATATATATATATATATATTGTTTTCTGTGTTTTAGGAGCAAAGAAATCCCCTATGGTCACTTACACTTCTGTGTGCAGTAAGCAGTTTAATTCAAGAGCTCAGTTATTATTTTTGTTAGTAATACCGTGGTGTTCTACACATACAGTAGCCTCTTAAAATTTCACTGAATTTGAGCTCAGTACAAAATGCCAGTCAATAGTCAGCTGGTTACTTCTCTGATGTAAAACGTTTAACACTCATATATAGAGATGATGTTGTCAACGAAAGTCTTGTATTTTAGTATCTTGTGTGTTTTACAGGAAATGTTCAGAGTGAGGCATCTTCAGACACTACCACTACAAACTAGAGCACTCGATTTGTACTATGCTGGATATGGTATTGTGTTTCTATTTGATATGTGTTTTTTTTTTTTTTTATATTATTTTTCTATTAGATGATCCAGTGTATTTGATCCATTTGTTTCACAGAGTTAATAAGCGAGTTATGGAACTGCCATGCAGTGCACCACTTGTTTAAATTCAGCTGTTGTGTGCAGTGTGGTTTCTCTTTGACGTGTTTATACCCACAAGTGGCACGCGTGTCCCAGGTGAAGTTATTCAGCGGATGACAGAGGGAAGGTTTTTAAAGAATCACACGAAGAATTATTAAAGGGATCGAGGTTGTCATGTTTTGAGTTCGTCTGAAGTCACAGTATTTTGAATTCATGGACCCACAGTGCCACCCAGTGACTGTAGCGAGATTTGCCATATAATCAAACTGAACTGTGTGTTCATAGCAGCAGCTTCACTGTATGCAGTTGTTAATAAGTTGTGACCTTCTGAGCCTAAAGAAAATGAGAAATAGTGTCTTAGACATGGACGTGCGCAGGTGAATTTGTGTGGTAATAATGTTCTGCTTAAGTGGGAAAATCTTTGGAAATCAGGCCTACCTGGCTTTATGTGTCAAGTTATTAGAGGGAATGTGTAAGTTTTCCCTTATTTTGTTTTATTTGTAGTCAGCTAAAGTAAGATGATTCGAAGAAATCTGAACCCCTCTGGAGTGAGAAAAAGGAAATCAGTATTCATGACTTAGATGTGAATGAGTTAGTTAGACCGACTCCCTTGTTAACGCCCCTTCAGATATCCAGACGTAGTAAGAGTTAGGGACCTTTTTCCCAGGTTTTTCTTTGAAGAAGTGGTTGATGTAATTTCGGAGAGTTTAGGAAAAGATTTTTTTCAGTCCAGAACATCTCACAGAAAAAATTTAGAATTTGTTTCTTAGAATTTGTTTTCTTTGTTAATTTGTCCATCTGTCGTCTTTACAGTTTTAATGTTAGTTTGTCTGCACCAGTTTTGATTCACACCACACCAACATCAAAATTTATTTTGTCTTTTCATCGTTGATAGAGTTGCAATTAGTTATGTACAGCCAGCAGCAATTAGTACCAAATTGTCAACTGAGAATTCAGCGTTGGGGTAGATTACAGAAATCAGCGTTGGGATACATTACAGAATGGTTCATGGCAGAACCTCGGAGCCTGAAAAGAAAGTTCAGAGTATCAACCGGGTCACTGTGGTAGCGTAGAAAACTTTGGAATTAATTGCGGAACGTCACACAGTGTGAACGCAGTAGAAGCACAAGCGGATGGTGACCTGAATAAGAATCTCAGTCCAAAAAGTAATGTCACGTAAAATAATAATTAAGTTTTCCATAAAATTAGAGTGCTGCTATATGAATCAGTAATTTAACATATTCAAACATCTATCACTACATGATCATAAATTCAACTACAGATTACCGCTGTTATATACAAAGATCAGCATTCTCGTGCAGAACTGAAATTGTGCACATGATTTTCACAAGACTTATTTTAATGTATTCTGTCTTGTTCAGAGAACAAGATGTTTTCAGACACCTGAACCGCTTGATTAAGAGTTTTGTGTGTGTGTGTGCGTGCGTGCGTAGCAATGTATTGCAATGGCTGAAGCATATGTAGCGTTCAAGTTAAGCCATCAATAACAAACTTAAAAGCTCACACATATGGGTGCTTAAAATATAGAGAATAGTTCTCTGTATAATTTCATGTACAATAAATGAGCAGAAAGTGTTTTACATTGTGGAAATGGCTTTTTCTACCTTTGCATCATTTTATCTTTGCTGGCACTCCAGGTCAGAGCACACCTATCGATAGTTTAAGTACTAATAATTGACCATTATTTATAGAAATGAAACAAATTGGCAAGTACAAATAAAACAGTAAGACACTGATAGTCAGTCTGCTTTCTGTTTTATTTTCTGTATTTTTTAGCAGTAACAGGATACACATATACTCCAAGACATAATTATAGACCAACACAAAGGGAAATAAGGCCTTTAATGCTCCAGAGGGGAAATTCAGATGTTACGCCAGTACAACATTTACATGATATGGTAAAATAGTAAAAATATAGTACAAAAATAGCATGGAAAATGTAGTATAATATAGTATAAAATGAGATATAGTAGTATAATATACAGTATAGTACAGAAGTGTGGAATATTACTTGCCACTCGCTAAAGTGAAAGAAATATATGAAATCAAAACAACTTGAAGAGTTTTAAGTATCTTCTGGTGTAACACAATGCATGACTAATTCTTGAACATTCAGAAAGAACAAAACACTTTCAGCGACGTAACTATCAAATCCTTATAGCATATGACATGTACCTGAAGACAGAAGGTTTAGCTCCATCTTAATCCTACCAGTCTGACCTGTCAGGATCCTCCATTTTGAAGCGTTCACTTCACAACATGTAGGAATCACTAATAGAAAAACCTTCGCTTCTTAAAATGAGCTACCTTCTAAAGGGTACACAGCAGTTTAATTTTTATACACTTTTCCTTCATTTTTTTACATATTCCACAACTATGTCCAAATTATTACCATTATGTAAATTGATATTCAGTACTTATATCAGGTAGAGTTTGGTTCCATTATATTCAAATGAGGGACTTCTCTTTTAAAAAAAAAAATATGATCTTGTATGCCCTCCTACTATTGATAATGCTGTTTCTTATATCACTTGGTACCCTTTTGCTAAAACAAACCAGAATAATCCACTTTGTTCTTGTTCAGTGGACTTTAAGTTCTCTGCACCGTGTCCTTAGATACCCACAGAAACATGATAAATCTTCATGCTTTCAAACACACTGTTGTACCACTCTAAGCCGATAGAGAGACCCACAACGGACAACGAGATCACAGGATAATATTTTGATCACTACTTTAACTTTCCTCAGTTCCCCCAATCACCATATTATTAAGCACTCATCACACCTGTTCCTCAGTTCCCCCAATCACCAGTTTATTAAGCACTCATCACACCTATTCCTCAGTTCCCCCAATCACCAGATTATTAAGCACTCATCACACCTGTTCCTCAGTTCCCCCAATCACCAGATTATTAAACACTCATCACACCTGTTCCTCAGTTCCCCCAATCACCTGTTTATTAAGCACTCATCACACCTGTTCCTCAGTTCCCCCAATCACCAGATTATTAAATGCTCATCACACCTGTTCCTCAGTTGCCCTACTTATCCTCCATGTAAACCCACAGGATTTAACCCGCAGTGTGATACCAGTGTCTTTTTTGACACTAAAAGGAATCTGTTTTGTTTCATTTTCTTTTTGAGACTCTTTCAGTTGCTTCCTGCTTTTACAATAGCACACTTGTCTTTGTCGCACTCAAGGTTCACGCTCTCCGTGACAATGTGACATGACTATTAAGAGGAAATTAAATATTGGAAGGCAATTTCTGATTTTATTTCCTTTATATAAAACAAATTTGGGGCTTCTTTTCCCCACAAATAAGTGTTTTTCTCTCCTGTTTTTTGAGCTGCGCTGTTGTGTTAGGACTTTGGTTTCAGGTATATCAGGTTACATCATTTCAGTACCTGAGCCAACATGAAGAGCCTAACGTGTTTATGCTGTGTTGCTGTTCTACCGTACCTCTGCAATACAGGTAAGCTCACTTCTGACACAATCTTTGTTCAAAATATGCTTCACAAATGTTGGACTACGTGTCTGTAGCTATTGAAGCAGGCTGCCTTCAAATAGATGACAATTTAGAGTAACCTGAGGGTGTGTAGTTTGCATACATATAGCACTGGGCAAAAATACTCAGCCCTGTTAAATCATCAGTTCGTCTGAATCCATTTCCCAGCATTCACCTGTTGCCAGCTCCCCTGTCACTCGCTTCTTCTCCTCCAATCCTCACACCCTCTACTGATTGTTCTCACCCGTTTTTCATTATTTACCTGTCTATATAAACCATTCTATTTCTCCCTGTTCCTTGTGAAGTACTGCTACGAGTCTCATATGTGTACTGAGTGTTATCTCTGGCTGTCTCTCAGGTTTTACAACCTGCTCTGTTTCCTCATTATCACCTCTGCCTTACCACTACCTGGTTGGTTTGCGCTGTTGGACTGCTCTCTGGTTTCACGTACTCTGGAATGTTTTCTGGTTTATTCTTTTGTCGACTCCTTAAATTCTGGCCGACTACTTTGTGGACTCTGACCTCAGCCTGTCGCACTACTCTGAATCCCGATTTAGCCTTTTATGAATAAAACAAACCCAGTTGTTTACATATGCAACCATCTGTCTCTAATCTGGTTCATGACACTGACTATTGTGAACAGGGTCCACTATTACTGTAAATTCTAATATTGTAGCTTGCAAAATCTGTCAATTCTGAACATCCAAACTATACTGTAAACAACCTCCACCCTCCAAAGCTTTACCGGCTCTCATTTTCTCTGCCCCTCTCCTCAGTTCACCCCTGTTCCAGGAAATATGCCCATATGCCAGTTAACATACCCCTGTGTCAGGATATATACCCCTATGCTAGTATATAAGAGCAGAGCACTGTCTAATGTTTCTTTAGTTAACAAATGTGCTGTTTGATGCCTCTAGTCAAATATATGGCTTTGTTTTATTGATAAAACAAGATTTATTACCCAGTAGCCTCTAACAGTCTAACATTCTCCTAATTACACAGATCACGGGGTTTTATAAAGTACCTGAATGTCTAATGGTAATTAAGTGCATTTGGTTTGTGTCTGTTCCTCTTTTCACAGGTGCACATTCTCTCTATACATTTTCAACGTTCATCACTGGAAATACACCTTTCCCAGAGTTCAGTGCAGTGGTGATGCTGGATGATGTTCAGCTGTTCTATTATGACTCAGATGTAAAGAAGTTAATCTACAGAGAATACAAACCAGACCATGAAGAAACACTGCAGCACAGTATATTAATATTTGATCATATGTACAGAAGCATGAAATACAGGGCCTTGTATTCTGCAAAACAACTCAACATTACACATGGTAAGAGCATATAAATACATTTTGAATGGTAGCATAATGTGATCAGCAGCAGTGCATGCAGTAATTTGATGCCTGCTTTTAAATTAAACAACCAATACCTCAACATCACCAATTAAACCACCATCACCAATACCTCAACATCACCAATTAAACCACCATCAACAATACCTGTAACGAAGCTGGCCCAAGTGCCGCAGGGTGCGGGGCAGGACGCACAGGCTCCTCATTGGTGGAACGCGTTTATTAACATAAAACATATCACACAGGTGGCACTCACACATAACACTTACAGTAAACATGACTATACATTTAACATTAAATGAAGACGTATACACATTAATGGGAACTACACAAACCAACATTACCGCTACAGAGCTAGAAGTTAACACACACGTAGCGACAATGACCAAGAAAGGGAGCACACATGGACAGGGGTTTAAATAGACACATTAACACTTAACAATAAACCCTGTGCACGTGTATGCAATCCCGAAGCAGATATGTGTGGATCCCCCTGCACACGCGGGCCTTACCACGTGACTTATGGGGGCGGAGCAGTCCGTGACAATACCTCAACATCACCAATTAAACCACCATCACCAATACCTCAACATCACCAATTAAACCACCATCACCAATACTTAAAGGCTAAGCACCACCTAATGAATATTGCACCACCCTGAATATCTTAGCTATTGAAAAAAAAATGTATATGTGAATTAAAATGAAAATAAGAATTTAATTTATTTTAAAATGATGAATTCAAGTAAATTGACAGAAAAACCCGAAGTCGCTCCGGAAATTCCAGAAAGTTGTCCAGTGACGTCACTGGTGGACAACCGTGACCAACACTGCGACCAAACACCATCGCTGACTCGGAATGTGAATTTTCCAGTGCTGGTTCTTCAGATTCCAAAGATAATTTTGAATTTGATGAATCTGCAGTGACAGTGTGGTGACTGTATATCGGTGAAATAGATACAAGAAGCTACACCAGAGTACAATGACCAATCTGAAATTGCGACTGGTAAAAAGTCAGTAGCTAAGTAGCCAAATGCAAATGCTCAATTATCATTATTGTTGTAAAAGTGATCTGCTTTGAATTCACGGTCATAAGATCATCTATAAATCTCTGTAATACAACTACGTGGAGTAGTTTTAGTCTAGTATGGTTTGAGCCACCGAGCTTAGCGAGTCAGTCAGTTAGCAGCTAACCTAGCTAGCTAGCAAGGCTAGCAAATGTTAGCTAATGTCAGCTATAATGGTTGAAGTAACTGCACTTACCCTGTTTACTTCCATACACACAGAGGGTCTTAAAGCCTCTTTAGTTTCTTTACATGCCCATATTGTTAGAAAAGCAGCAGTCTTAAGATCAAGTCGTCATGTGAGCCTGGTTTTCCACATCCCATAGTTGTGGTAATCTTCAGGCGTGAAACGAACACTACAGATAAGTGAGTAAGCATGCAGCCCTTTCCAATGTGCCCTTTAAGGTTGACTAATTTTATCAATTTTTTGGATATTTTAGGATCTTTGGGATATTGGTGCATGGGGGTCTCACTGTACATTGAATTATTGCAGCCAAAGACAACACACCTTTTTGTTATTTTGCATCACCTACAGTTCAACTTCTTGAGTTGTTGTCCATCATCTACATCACATGTGTCATGGTTGGTCCCTCCTATCATCCATGGTTTCCCTGTCTTGTGTTTTGTTTTGGTTCCATTCCATAGTTTTGTTTTTTCCACCCCCTCATTTGGTTTTCCACACCTGTTCTTCTATCCTAGTGTTGTTAAATTAATGTATTTAAACCCTGTCTTGTGCCCTGTGTCTTGGTGGTTCATTGCATGTATGTTTTTGAAAGCCCATATCTAAGTTTGTACTCCGTGCCTTTGTGTTTATCGAAGCCTCCGTGTATCTTCCTAGCTTCTGTTATAGCCTGCTTCACCTGTGTGCTTTTGTTTGTCATGTATTCTCAGACTCTCTATGTTGGCTCAATGACCCTGGATTTGCCCCTAATAAATTTCGCTCTTCTCCGCATATGCGTCCGCCTCCTTACCACTCACCATTACAACACTACAAAACAATTTAAGCTGCATTCCTTGAGTTTGTCAAAAGAAAGTTTTCTAACTATAAATAATCACAAGATAGACACTCAGCTTTTGCTGTATTTGTGTTTGACACTTTCATATTAGCTGGTGCTTAGCATTTAAACATCATCAGTTAAACAACCATCACCAATACCTCATCACCAATAACTCAACATTGCAAATTAAAACCATTAACTCAAATTCACAATACTTATACATTTACCAGTAACACAAACATCATCCAAATCTGAATGTGAGTAACATCCTCTTCCTTTTTGACACTCTGACAGGAGTTCATATTCAGCAGAGACGTTCTGGTTGTGAGATGTTTGGTGACTCCCGAGGACCACTGCGGTCATGGGATGCTTTTGAAGGCTTTAATGAAGAAGATCTCTACTTCAACACACAGCTCAGCACTCTGCAGTCTGAAGGAAAATGGCCAAATACATGGGACAGGACTGCTAAAAATGACGTTCAATGGATGTACACAAATGTTTACACACCTCTCTGCTTTCAGCTGCTAGAAAGTGTTCTGGAGATAAAGAGAAGTCATATCATGAGGCAAGGTAAAGCAACAGTCTTTTCAGCTAACCCGAGAATATGATGATTCCTTTCATCGGAGTCAGTTAAAGCTGCGGTTAAAGTTAAAACTTACCGTCGCAATCACAGTGCTGAGAGAACGGTGTTGATTTTGGATTGGTTGATTGGTTTATTGTTTACTGAAACAGACCTTCTGACTAAAGAGATTAGATGTATTTGTTTTGTAATTGCTTAGGTTGGGGGACCTCACTGTTGAGCCTTCTGCAGGTGCTGATTCAGCAAACCACCAATGAAGACAGGTGCCTACTGTGATGTATTTTGTAACACGTTGACCTTTCAGTTATGCCGTACTTGCAGTGGTGCATAGAATGTTGGGATTTGTTTTTTCCTTGTTGTTGTATGAGAAGAGGACACTTAAGAAAACGCCAGTAGATAACATATCATGGACTCATCGTCTGTCTGATTATTTATGGCATATTTGATATACCCGAAGTGTTCAAACAGAACACCTACCTGATGACCTGTGTGAGGAGCTTGTGATGTTGTGATTTCTAGCATGAAGTGAGTGGGTTGGGCCCTGTGTAACGCTCTAATGGTTTGGCTCAGGATGCTTGAAGTCTTATCATGTGTCTAATTCTAATTTCTTAAAACCAAATTCCACAAGTAAAGATGTGGCAGACTTGGCTACAGAAGCCCTAGTACTCATCTCTGCTAAACGTATATACGCCTGCCACCTACGTTCTCTCACAGCTCTCAATCTCATGCTTCAACCCTTCTACTGATGGGTTGTTTGAGGGCAGCGGGGACCAGCAGTTACATGTATGGGTACTTCACTAGGGGGTTGGGGTACCTAATTAGCAGGTATGGGTACTTCACTAGCAGGTAGGGGTACCTAACTAGTGGGTATGGGTACTTCACTAGTGGGTAGGGGTACATCACTAACGGGTATGAGTACTTCACTAGTGGGTAGGGGTACTTCACTAGCGGGTCGTTAAAACCCCAATAATCAACAGTCCTCCTTTTTTTTACAAAGAAGACAGTGACTGAGGCAAGTGAGGTGGAGGGGCAGATGTTACCCTGAGCCAGAGCCTCCATTATGTACTGCTCCATGACCTGCTCCTCCTCCTGGGAGAGTTGTTAAACTCTGCACCTAGAAGGGACTGCAGATTGATGGCATAGTCATAGGCAGCTGAGCAGCCTTGGAGGGGCTAAAGTCCTCCACTAGGTCCTGCTATGTTGCAGGGATGGGGATGGTGTTATGGGCCTCTGAGCTCTTCACAGGCTCTACAGACATCTGGTGGAGGCAACATTGATGGCAGGAGGGAGCCCAGTGCATGATATGGTTATGTGACCAGAATATGTGAGGGTCATAGGCACAAAAGAAGAGCATCTCTTATGCAACACTTTGACAGGCACTTAGAATCTCATAGAGGCAGGTGATGCACTCTATCAGATCCACCCAACTGCCTGCGCTCCTCAGGTGCTGCTACCTCTTACCAAGGGGATGCAGACAGCCTTAGAGGGACCTCTCTCAAAGGGAGCGGTGGTTCTCTTCCAGGAGGTGGTCGTAGGTGCTCGCTAGTCGCCGCTTCTTGTTTGCAGGGCAGCTCCTTATTATGATTAAAGGTAACAAAAGACAGTGGTAAGATGGCTGAAGGCATGAAAGAAAAGTGAACATGTTGGCAGCACAGACTAGGAAGTGCGCAGAAGCTGAAGAGTGTCATGTTTGGTGCTGTACAGCCAAGCAATGTGGAGCACTGGAGGGGAGTAGATGTGTGCTTAATAGTGGAGAGAAGAACACAAAAGAGCCATACAAGGTACACAGGTGCTCTTGTACAATAATCAGGTGACTGGAAGTGGGGAAGGTACGGTGTGTGTGTGTGTGTGTGTGTGTGTGTGTGTGTGTGTGTGTGTGTGTGTGTGTGTGTGTGTGTGTGTGTGTCAGTAGGCATGTCCCCATGTTGACAGGTAACAATTAAGAATGACCATTTCCTGATGCCTAAAATGCTGTTTTGAACTAAAACCTTCAAGTCTAATCAAACAGCAAAGCTATAAAGAGGTTAGAAAACCAGACATTGGATTTATCATGATTACTTTGTAACTGGGTAATGATGACAGTGAACTGTTTGTAATTGATTGTGTTTCTTGTCTTTAACTCCTCCTCTGAAGTAAAGCCCAGTGTCAGGTTCTTCCAGAAGGCTCCTACACACTCTGGAGGGACCTTGCTGACCTGCCTGGCCACTGGCTTCTACCCACGTCACATCAACCTGACCATGCTGAGAGACGGCCAACCCGTGTCTGAGCAGCGCGTGATTGGAGGGGAGGTGCTGCCTAACGGAGACGGGACCTACCAGATGAGGAAGAGGCTGGAGGTCAGTGCAGAGGAGATGCGAGAGAAACACAACTACACCTGCACGGTCATGCACCTCAGCCTGGACAACAAGATCAACATCAGCATGGGTATCAGCCCTCATCAGCCAGTGTTATTGTACACATACTGTCCAAATAAACATCCATCAATAACCCACAGATGATCCTTGGAATAATTAGTAAGAGACTAATTCTCACTTTTCCTCTGTTGGCAGAAATCAGGCTCCCTGTAGACGCGTCCACCATGACTGTGGTGGTTATGGTGCTTGGGCTGGTGGTTGTGTGTGTGATTGTTCCTGTCACTGTTTTCCTCGTATACCGCAGGAAACGCA
Source organism: Electrophorus electricus (assembly GCF_041902795.1). Taxonomy (NCBI): domain Eukaryota; kingdom Metazoa; phylum Chordata; class Actinopteri; order Gymnotiformes; family Gymnotidae; genus Electrophorus; species Electrophorus electricus. Next base: position 2,630,880 of record NC_137498.1, read on the forward strand.
ATGGTGAGATGGACGTTTTGTCTTTCATTACGTTTTGCATTTTGTATCCCAACTGTCTTAAACGTATAACACATAATAGACTCGTTAGTAAACGAAGACGAAAAGCTTTAAGAGCTGCATTCTTCATATTTTTCTCCTGATTATCTATTGCTTTAGAAGACCTCAAATCTACCCTCTGTTGCCTACCAGGCCAAACTCTGTATCCCAGGACCACTAGTCTGTCTCTCACTCGCGTACCATCCAAGAACGGTGTGTCTCAGCTGTACACAGTCATAGAAAGACGAAAGACGTAGTTGCAGGGCTGAACAAACCTGCACAAATCCAGCCAGTGTCCTGCTCTGATTACACTATACTCACCACAGAGGATGGAGTCTGTGTCTGTGTTGTTCATATGACAATTTATTTTTTATTATTTATTCTCATCTGTTATATTTAATGTTTTCTGTGTTTTAGGAGCAAAGACATCTCCTCTGGCCACATATACTTCTGTGTGCAGTAAGTAGTTTTAAAATACAAGACCTGCGCTGACAGCATCTGACAACATCTCTATATATGAGTATTAAATGTTTTGAATAAGAGAAGTAACCAGCTGACTATTGATTGCCATTTTGTACTGAGCTCAAATTCAATATCTTAAGAGAGCCTACTGTATGTGTGGAACACCACAGTATTACTAACAGAAATAATAATTGAGCTCTTGAATTAAATAGCTTGTGTATTTTACAGGAAACATTCAGAGTGAGACATCTTCCGACACCACCACCACAAACTAGAACACTCAATTTTTACTTGGTGTGTGTGAGCATTTGTGTGTGTATGTGTGCACACACATCTCGTACCAAGCACTGAGGAATGTAGGCCTTTATACTACAGTTTTGCTTCCCCAGGGAGTGATTACATTTGTACGTGACTGTGTGATTTTTCTCTTTTCAAATCCAAATTGTAGATTCAGATTCAGATTCACTTTTATTCATTATTTTCAGTTTCTTATACGTAACATTATTTTAATCTTTGAACAATAAAAATAATGTTTACGTGAGTATATGATTCATCCTGTTTCACTTGATACCATGCAAGCACACATCACCATTCTCATCACCATCACCATGGGGACCACCATTCTCATCATCATCACCATGGGAATCACCATTCTCATCACCGTCACCATGGGTACCATCAGTTACCATGGGTATAACCTTTGCTATCAACCAGCTTTATTTTTGGCATAATGTCAAATAAATAAATATATAAAACGTGGTGAATAATTCTGCTTTATTCAATTGGCAGAAATCAGGCTACATTCAGCAGAGACAATTTTTAAAAATTTCTACATTACATACACAAATCTTATTAATGATTCATATTGCTACCTCACATTGATATTCAACATTTTATCATAAAACAGGCTTTGTGTTAATGTTTTTGCCCGGCTGTAAGTTAATTTAAGTGTTCTAAACAATTTTAAGGTGGGCTACCACAAGCTTGGCTATGTTATGATACACTAGTGTATTGTAAAACTCCTTGGTTTGTGATGCAAACGCCTTACGATGGGTTTATTGGAATGGAACCCCATAATAATCTGAGGAGCATCTGTACTCTGTCAGTTATACATTTTATAGGTCAGTGAATGTGGCTTTTCGCTCTAGAGAGAGGACATTTGCCAAACAAAATAATAATAATGAAAAAACAAAAACAAAATGACAACCAAAAAAGAGGAAAACGCATTTGACATGTAAATTCATAGCGATACTCATTTTAAACTATTTGCAACATGACAAAGACTGCTTCTGAAGGAGAGGGTGGTGTGATGGAGGTGTGATGGTGGTGTGGTGTGATGGTGTGACTGGTTGATAGAAGATCAGGCTTCTGCCATTTGGGTGTGTATCAGATGGGTGATGGTGGAGAGTTTGTGATTGTGTGTGATTTCCACCAAGTACCAGCTTTGGACTGGTGAGTGAAATATAAAATCTTAGGAAGTCAAACCATCACCAAGTCCAAAATCAGACATGATAGAATGACAGAAGGATAGGTCGTCTGTGATTGGCTCATGTATGACAGAAGGCTAGGTTGTCTGTGATTGGCTCATGTATGACAGAAGGCTAGGTCGTCTGTGATTGGCTCATGTATGACAGAAGGCTAGGTCGTCTGTGATTGGCTCATGTATGGCAGAAGGCTAGGTCGTCTGTGATTGGCTCATGTATGGCAGAAGGCTAGGTTGTCTGTGATTGGCTCATGTATGAAAGAAGGATAGGTCGTCTGTGATTGGCTCATGTATGACAGAAGGATAGGTCACCTGTGATTGGCCCACGTATGTTAGAAGGATAGGTCGTCTGTGGTTGGTCCACGTATGACAAATGGATAAGTTGTTTGTGAATGGCCCGTGTATGACAGAAGAATATGTCATCTGTGATTGGCCCATGTATGACAGGATAGATCTGTGATTGTTTAGGGCATATTCCTGATACTATTATAATGAAACGTCCTTCTGGATCCATTTGACGGAAATGGAGAGAGAAAGAGAGAAAGACCTCTATAACCAAGGAATTATATTTTTATTTAGAATATTTTTATCCCAGCATATCCGTCCTTATCTTCATAGAAGTTGTCTACAGCATTCTCTTTCATTCTTTAAAATCAAATTCAATTTCACAGATTTTATTTAAGTAGCTGATAAAAACTCTAAAGGAAACTCAATCTTGCAGGTCAGGTGGTACAACCTATACAAACACGTACAAACAAGCCACCAAGTTATACATAAGTAGTTTAATATACAAAGTGGCATGACAGGTTTCATTTCCCAAAAAGAAAAAAATTGTACTGTGCTTTTAACAGTGTGGAGAAAAGTTGTGACTGTATAATTCAGTGCTGAAATGATCCGTGTTGCTCAATGATGAAAAACCTTTATTTTGGAAGAGTAACGTCTTTAAACATTTCAGCCGTCAGAGTGTTGCCTCTGGAAAACACATTCTTTCCTCATCACGGTCTCACGAGTCTGCGATTACAACACTTTCAGAGTGAAGGAAGTGACCCACATCTCACTGCGTCCCTCCCACTGAAAGGTTAGAGCAGTGCGCCGCTCAGATGCACCTGGAATGATGAGGGGGCTGACGCGTCGACTAGCCCAGGCCGAGCTGAAGAGGCTGCAGCAGGAGGGCACAGGGTGGTGGGGGGGAGTCTGGAGACCCCTGCACCACTGCTCTGCCCTGGTGTACCGCGAACACTCAGCCAGCGTGGCTGCTGTGAGGTAAGGGGGGGATGGGAGGATCTTGGCCGGCGTGTGACCACCTGGTCTGGCTCAGCTGTCATCATTGTGTTTGAATCTCAGATCTCGTAGAGTACAGTGTTAGATCTCTGGGTGTGGTAGACAAACGGGTTTAAATTTATTAATAGTGTATTTATTACAATTTTTTGTTTAGGAAATAAAGATATGAGGCCATGTGGTTTTAGGGGGTATTATAAGGTACTATGCAAAAATTATGTCAATGTTGAGTTTTTCGTAGATCACAAGGCAGACAAGACAGGGCTCTTTATGTACTTACATGCAGATCTTTGACTTAATCTTAAAAATAAATAGTTCTTGAACCTCATCATTTCTTCTCAAATACTTTTTTTTTTAAAGAAAAAAGTAACAGTTTGTATAAATTTGTGAATGTCATGATCAATCCCTTCCATGCTCTGTGTTTTCCATGTCTTGTATTTTGTTCTGTTCCATAGTTTCGTTTTGTCCTCACAGTGATTGCGTATACCTGTCTCTCATTTCTAGTTCATGTATTTAATCCCTGCTGTGTGCCTTGGTCTTGGCTGTTCCTTGTTTGTTTGTTGGTTTCGCTGTTTCATGGTTTGAATGAATGTTTAAGGGTTGTTTCTTTGTGTTCCGTGTCTTTGTGTTTATCTTAGCTTTTGTGTTTCCTATTCCTGAGTGTTTCCTAGCCTGTTTCCCTAGTTAGCCTTCGTGTGTTTTTGTTTTGTAATGTTTCCCAGTACTCTCTGTGTCGGCTGTGTGACCCTGGACTGCCTTAATGACCCTAATTTTGGATTTGCCCCATTAAATCTCACGCCTCTCAGCACATGCGTCCGCCTCCTTATCGCTCATCATTACAGTGAAGTTGACTCCAAAATCTCCCTGTATGTGACATTAACTTCTTCACATGCTCTTTTGAAGTAACAATGTTGTATTTATTCATCTCAAATATTTTCACAGTCCACCCCTGCAGCTACTAGGTTACCACAGTACTATACTGAAAGTGTTACTGAGAAATGAAAGTTTTGGGGTTTTTTTAACTTATAAATTTCTATCAGTAATATGATATTGATTTGGTGCTCCAGTGTAAATGATGAATCATAGGTGGTGTAAGGTTTTTCATTAGCTCACACATTTAAGGTGATGTTTATACATTGCTTTCCCCACTGACATAAAGTTCAAACCTCAGCTAAGATGCTTTCATCCTCAAAGCATGGGTTATACACAGCCTACAGAACCCCCTGCCTCAGCTCTGTGTGGTCCAGGTTGGTCTCCTCAGCAAACTATTATGGTACATTTGGTAACTGAGGTAAATGCATCACTTTTATAGGACACGAAGGACCAGGTTTATCAAATAAGATATTTTTAGTTCTTTTTTGTTTTCTTTTATAATGCAGCTTCGTCTGACCCTGTATGATGGTTTCGTCTGACCCTGTGTGATGGTTTCATCTCTCCCTGTGTGATAGTTTCGTCTCTCCCTGTGTGATGGTTTCATCTCTCCCTGTGTGATGGTTTCATCTCTCCCTGTGATGGTTTCGTCTCTCCCTGTGTGATGGTTTCGTCTCTCCGTGTGATGGTTTCGTCTCTCCCTGTGTGATGGTTTCGTTTGGCCCTGTGTGATGGTTTCATCTCTCCCTGTGTGATGGTTTCGTTTGGCCCTGTGTGATGGTTTCATCTCTCCCTGTGTGATGGTTTCGTTTGGCCCTGTGTGATGTTCTGCCTGTGTTCCTGCTGGTTTAGATTAGAACACCTGCCTCTCCCGGCACTGAGCAAACACAGCGTCAGAGTGAAGATGCTGGCGGCTCCGATCAACCCAGCCGACCTCAACATGGTCCAGGGTACAAACAAACAAACACCCTCTTCCCTCAGCAAAATACCAATGCAGAGGCATCAAAGTCATGGAGGACACAGAGTTTGCACTCTGTCCTCACTCCAACACTCCTGACTCAGCTCATAAACAGTGTGAACACTTCAGTTTGTGAACTGAGTCTGGTGTTAAGGCCAGACAGCAGTAAATCTCGGAAACCTGGAGCTCTGCAGGAATGGCTGTGTAAATGCCTACAGCAGTCTGATCCAGTCCACACTGGTCCTGATCCAAGCCACACTTTTGTTCTGACACATAATCAGGGTTCTATTTTTTGACCTGTTGTTTGTCCTCTCTGCTCTGGAAATGAAGGGGGGGTTGTGCATGTCCAGGAAATGTCTGAACTGGAAAACAATGAGGGGTTTTGCACTGTTGGCAGGAACCTACCCGATCCTGTGCCCCCTGCCCGCTGTGGGCGGAAACGAGGGCTTGGGAGAGGTGGTGGAAGTGGGCAGTGATGTCATGGCCATGAGACCAGGTGACTGGGTGGTGCCGATGGATGCAGGCTTTGGTAAGAACATATGGTAGTGAAACAGAACTGCTCCACACATGTATAAAAACAAGCAAAACATTATTAGTGGATAATGACACCCTCCAAAATAATTTTAACACCAGATTTTTTTTGACGCTTTTAAAATAAAATGGGGTGAAAGACCTATAATGATTAAACTGATTCCATTTCAGCCTAGTTTGTTTCTCTCTTGGTTGCAAACATTGAAATTGAAAAGATAAATTCACTGTGAGTGGGTGATGATCTTGCTTTGGGTTTATCAGCCTCTAGGGGGCAGCATTATCTAATGTCTCTTCATTCAGAGATGTTGGAATTCCTGTAGGTGAATTGCTGCAACCATTCTACACTGAAACCTATGACTGCAGTTTAAAAAACAGATAATCATGAAGCGCAATTATTGTGTGTGTGTGTGTGTGTTTGTGTGCATCGTGAAGGTACGTGGAGAACAGAGGTTGTGTGTGAGGAAACTGATCTGATCTCAGTCCCTAAGGACATCTCCGTGCTAGGAGCCGCTACCATCGCAGTCAACCCCTGCACCGCTTACAGGATGCTTCATGACTTCCAAGCCCTCACGCCAGGTAGGGGCGCAGTTTCTATAGCAAACGTTCTCTACTTCACTAAGCTTATTTGACAAGTTCAGTGGCAGGTGAAAAATATATAAAGCCAAAACAGCAAAGCACTGATTTTAACAGGCTACACCATTGCTTGCCTGTCATTTACTCATTAATTGATTCGTTAATTAATTAATTTATGCAAATAATTAATTGACTCGTCCATTGCTGTAAGTGACTGTGTTCATCGGCCCAGGTTCCACAGTGATCCAGAATGGCGCGAACAGTGCAGTGGGTCAGGCTGTGATCCAGATAGCTGCATCACTGGACCTCAGAACCATCAACCTCATCAGAGACAGGTACCTTGCCATCCAATCAAAGCACTTTACATCATCATACAAGAACCCTCCAGTCAAAACATTCTACATCATCATAAACTGGTCAAAAGCATTTT